>NC_056728.1:1551483242-1551523242 GCF_019279795.1 Protopterus annectens
GAATTCAGGTCATGATATGGATAAGGCTAGTAGTAATCCCAGTAATATCAGTTTTATTACTACCCATGGCAGTAATAGAGTGACAATCAGGGATGTTCTGTATAGGTTTTGGTATATACTTAAGGAGGATGATTTTTGGGTGATTATTGCAAATTTGTTTCCAGGAGAGGCAGGAATATACAGGAGCATTTGTCGTTGTTTAAAAGATGGATGGTTAATAAACGGGATTTAGATGGCAATATTCAAGTGGGGAGTGCCACATGTGGTAATTGTGTTTATTGTAAGGTTGTATCTTGCACCAAGTCTGTTTGGAATTGGTGCAACTCTTGAAACAGCGGCACATCTCCTTAAATGGAGTTTATTTAAATGAAAATGAAATTGCATGCCTTTGCATTAATGACTTTTTTTGTGAAACCAATCTGTGATGGTCATGTTGGCTGGAGGCTGTTTCCTCTATTTTAGTTGTTTATTTATTGTTTTTTGAGATATCCAAGGAATTAAGGGAATTACACTTGAAACTTTGTTTTGGAGTGCTGGAGGTCTTTTTCTTTGATGTATATCAACTCCGGAGCACTCCAGTGGTTTGTGCACCTGTTTTTGTCTTAATCTATAAATATATATTTACACACACACACACACACACACACAAAGATATAGATATAGATATATAGATGCACACACACACACACACACACACACACACACACACACACACACACACACACACACACACACACACACACACATACATACATTTACTAAGAGAGAGAGAGTGAAAGAGAAAGATGGGGAGATAGTATGAGAGAAAATATGCACTTTGCTTTTTTGTTGTGGTCATTGTTATAAATATTCCACAAAGGATTATTCCACTTACCCACCAAGTAGTTAAATGGGTTAAAAACTGAAGTACTTTGATGGTTTGACATTTTTATTTATCCATTGTTGAATGTTCATTATTTTAACTATCATACATTTGTTAACAGGCATGTTTGCTTTTCACAGACATAAATCTTGTACCATTTTTGGATGAGTGCATACATACCCTCTAATGATTTATTTTTTGTTGTCAGTTAATTTTTAGTACAATTTGACAATCCATTACTTTAGCAGACATAGTTCAGTACTACTACTGCTGCCTCCATGTTTGAATGTGCCCAGGATGAATGTTGTGCCTGCCTATTACTTAAACAGTGAAGATTGTTAGGAGAGCCATTTAAATACTCCCATCATCTGAAATATCAATAAGTCTTCCGCACTTACATTCTAATTGTCAGGCATGTTTCACTGGCACTGTTTGCTCTTTTAGGGCATGGCAGCAGAAGCTTTCAAACATAAAGTGTCAGTGAGACAATCATTAGTTGCTGCTGCCACTCAGGATCACGTGATTAGTGCTTGGCTGCAGATGGTACAACCCCACATGATTCTGACATTATGGACACTGCCTTCTGTCACTACAGGATCAGATGATTACTGTTTGGCTGTAGGGGGTACAACCCCACATGATTCTGACGTTATGGACACTGCCTTCTGTCATTACAGTACAGTTATACTGATGTATAACTCTTGCACTGGAGTTTTGTACTTGTATGTACAGAAACATGCCATCCCATTTGAAAATTCAAAGTGGTTTCTATGCCATTACAGTGAATTACGCAACAGCTATACAATGTTCTTCCAGTCAACATCTGTGTGGAAATGTCAGAAAGGCTAATTATTTTAAAAAGATTGTTAGTGAATGTCTGGCAATGCTCTTACTTGTGATCCAGAAGGGGATTCCCTGTAGTTGATTGGGTTAAAATTTCTTGAGCTTCATTTGCCCACAGGGAATAAAAACTCGAGTCAGAACATAGGAAATCATTGCTGGTGTGATTTGTAAGTTTTCACTGGCAAAGATTCATTTCATTAGAGGGATTTCTACCTTCTTCAAGTTGATGCAACAGTGGATAGGTTCAGAAGGTATGGGGGGTATCCCTCCCATATTAAGGGGGTAGTGGGGCTTGCCCCTTGGCAAAAATTGCTTACAGTTGTATTTCTTACCTTTCTGCTTTTCAGGTATTATTTTTTGGTACTTTGGAACGTAGAGGTTGTGCCTTCTGATATTTCATAGAGTAATCTACAGAAGGTATTGGTTCAGTTGCATCTCATCCATTAGGAAAGTACTATCCAGGTACAGTATGTACTATATTAAAGATGTTAGTGTTCAAATAAGGAAAGCAAAACAGAATATGAAGTAAACAGAACCACCATCTCAGAGTGATATGACTACATAGAAGTGAGCAGTAACTTGAAGCCATATGACCCAAGGCTGAAGAATATTCCACTGACCAAACATGCAGCTAACCAGTACACAGGGATAACATTTGCAGATTTGGACAAAAAACAATGTATTGCACTGTTCTGCTGTACATGATGAATGGTTTTGCACTATTTTTCTTTTGTGATTAATTTTAGATGAAATAATCATTAGCTTGCTTCTTTTTTTAGTGTACGGTGTACTTTATATGTGCACTTGTCACTTCTTCAGACATGGTTATAGAATGGAGTTTTACTTCAATCAGCACTGCAGTGGATGTGTTAAAATGCTGCTACTACTACTACTACTACTAATAATAATAATAATTAAAAATCCTAGATTATTCTTTGAGTTGAAAATGTGGTGTAATGATTTAGTTGAAATAGTATTGCATGTCTATGCAGTTAATGGTGGAATTCAACTCCTAAATGGTCTTTTAATACAGAAGACCATAGTGTTGACTGATAATCATTGCTGTTATGTCTGAATGTAACATATGACTGGATCTTTATTTACCGATCGGTTCTGAATGAAGCAGTTTCTTCTTGACTATATACAAAACAAATGGCAGTAATGAATATTCTGAAACAATCCATGTGGAACAATGCTGTAGCCACAAAATTAGAGTCATTATACTTTATAAACTCTGGTTATGGAAGTTAATTCGAAAGCATGTCTTTGTTTCCAGTATGCATTTTATATGACTTTAGCAGCTACATTTATGTAAAGCATTTGATTGTTTCTGGTAAGTACATTAATTTTACCCATACAAACATAACAGGGTAAATGGAAGTAAGAAGATCCCTTGTGGGCTGTATGCTTCACTGAATGAGAAAATTGAATATTATTTCAATAACCACAATATGACAGGGGAGGGGTGGTAAATAACAATGTACTTCTATTGCATTTCCACTTCTAAAATGTGTCTGCTTAGGAATATCATGCAGTCTTATAAGACAATATGACATTGTTCTCTATTTTTTTTTTCTCAAATATTAGATTTAAAAGGACACATTCTTTGTGGTGCAAACAAAAAAAGGTGAAGTATCTGTAAATAATGTGTGCTTTGCATTATGTTTTTGCTTCTCACCAAGATTTTTGCTGACATTTTCATTCTGATCTGCATATTTGACATCTACTTATTTTATTTTATGTGTACCTTAGCTTAAATCTAAATAACATTCGCATCCTCAGTGTAAAACAGATATCATGTTTATGTTTTCATATTCAGTTGCAGCAGATGCATCTTAAACAAGGTATATATTATACTAAGCATGTTAAACATTGCAATAATGATTACAGATTCTCATCTCTGAATTATCAAATTAAAACATGGAGTACAGGAACATATGTCCTTAATGTGCAAGATAAAAACATCTTAATAGCCCCTATAAATTACATTCTGCAACTTTAGGAAACAGAAACATGCACTGCAATCAACATGCAGGAAATTGCCTTTAAACTTATATATGTAATGCTATTAAGACAGGAAGAACAATGTTTTTTACTGTAACTGATACCTCAGAATATATTATAATTAACGTTACTGACTACTTTATAAAAGTCACAGTTCCCCTATGTTTATTAAGATAAACTGAGACTTGTCTGCTAGCTACATAATGCCAATGGTATATGGTAAGAAAAAGGTAAATTGGGGGCTGTCAGTTCTTAACTATTCCAAACAGAACTAAATGAAAGCAGAGAAAAATAACTTGGCCAACCAAAAATGGTGTCTGATTTATTAAGGTATAACAGGCATAGCAATATGACAGAGCTATCAGAACATTCTTCTAGTGAACAAAAATGGACATTGTGGTAAACACAAGGCTTCTGAAGGGTATGATAGCCTAATAACACATCTTAAAATGAAAAGAGGCTCTACACAGACTGTTCAACTTTTTTATATCATTCTTGTCTGTTCTTAGTATGTTAAAGACTGTCCCAGTTCAGGCCTTTTCAGGTGAGGGGTTTATCAAGTTGGCATACAATATTAAAATGGCAGCTTTGTGCAGAGATTCTCAGACACAGAGTTAAATAAAACCAAGGTTTTAAACAAGTGTCTTATAGTGGCAAAGTAGAGCAATGAAGGTATAAAAAGAGAGAAAGAGAGACAGAGATGTAGACAAATTAAAGAATATGGGGGGGGGGGTGGCATACTTTTGTTCCAGATTCAGTATTTTCCTTTGGATGACCACGTCAACTGACAATGAAGTGTATGCTAATTTGTTGTGTGGCAGAAGACAACCATTATAATATATGTATATATATATATATATATATATATATATATATATATATATATATATATATATATATATATCACTTAATATTCGTCATGACTTGCACATACCGTAGAAATAGAAACTATGATAAATAAAACAAAAAATCTGCTAGAAATGTAAATCCATTTAAAATAGCCTCAAAGTTTATATGGAAAAAAAAACAGTATGACATTCTGACAAATTTTGCTTCCTGCATCACTAAAAACATTAGTCATGTTCAAATGCATTTCCATGCCATTGGCAAAGGTCATCTGAATTAAGTGTCAAAAAACTTGATTCACAGGAGTTCAGAAGAAAAAAAACGAAGCTCCAAAGGGAGGTGAACAAGACACACTTTAATGTTAGCACCTTCATTTAAAATGATACACAAACCTCCTCAAATTCACAGAGGTATGTTATTTAATAACAAGAGCTTTTGGTTTTGCCCATATTTTGATCAGCATCAGAATCATTATCATCATTATCACATCTGCATGCTTCACACACATGCCTCACGAACATACTCATACACAGACACACACACACACAGACACTCACACACACATTTATACATACACACACACATACACATGCATACAAGCAAACTGATATACACAAACACGTGCACAAACAAGATCATAAAATTTGCAACAAAATAATGGACTTATCATCCTTATATTTTTCAGTGAAAAGGACTGCAACCTACATTTTCTCTGTTATTAAGTAACTGAGGTATTATCTGGGAAAAAATTAAAAAATATATGGAAGGTAGCCAATGACAAAACGAATAGCAGCAGTGGATGATACAATTATATAACACAATCAAACGCTATTGGAGAGTTTTTTTTTAACTGCTGTTTCAGAGATGGCATGAATTGAAGTAATGCAATTTTTTTCAAACAGGACAACTAATTATATGACATGCTTATGTATGTGTGGTATGGAAGAACAATTGTGGTAGGGAAAACTACCCAGCAATGTAAACCTTGGCTCTAGAAGATTGTCACTACTGAAGTGACACCCTCACCCTATGTGCAAAACTGTAAAAAAAAGGGGTTGTGGATGGATGGATGGATGGATGGATATATCACACTAACATGCATACACTCTAAAGTGTGATATCTTACATTATCTCTTCTTCCAGCAAAGAAACAAAGTATATGAAGGGAGTGATTCAGTTTTGAAGCATGTCAGCTAATGTCCAGATGGAATGCACCTAATCAAGCAGTGCTGAAACCTCACATGTTATATACCAAAGATAAGATGTAGCCTCTCAAAATAAAAAGTATGGGTTGAATGTGTATTTATATATCCAGTCAAAGGACACAATTTCAAATAAGCAAAAGACTAAAAAAGATTTTAGCTTTCTTGCTGAGACGAAAGGTTCCATTTAAGAGCTAGCGCCAACATGGCTTTGGGAATACAATGATATTTAATTGCATGTCTGCAATGTCCTACCATTTGCTGTCAAACAAAATCATGCATATTCCATTTGTCCTTAATGTTATTGTTACTCATTGTTTAATTGTTATTATACAATGACTCCCTATTACTATTTGAAAACATGCATGTTGATTGGCCCAGCCAAGCTAGCGTGCCCATTGTAAATCCCACAATATACCAACGAAAAAAGTTCCGGTCGCCCAGACTTTTCTGTTGGTATAAAGTGCTCCAAAAACTTTTTTTTTTGCAATTACAATTACCCTTACTCAAAACGTCTTCAACACAGTCGAGACATGGTTCTTAAAACGCTGTTTACTCTTGAATGCTAAAAAAACCAAACTCCTCCTATTTAAGCCTACTTCTAGGTCCCCCCCATTAGAATTCTCCATCTTTTCTAACAATGGTACTGTTATATCCCCTGATTCTACCACTAAGCTGCTAGGCGTGACTATAGATAACAGCCTTACTTTTGATACTCATATTAACAATACCATTAAAATAGTCAATCGAAAACTGGGCTCCCTCTACAGAATTAAAACATTCTTAACTCCCAATGCTAAAGCTACACTTGCCCACTCTCATCTTATTTCTACTCTCCTCTATGCTTCACCCATTTACACTAACCTCAAGAAGAACAATCTCTAAATTAGCTAACACTCTTAATAATATAGCTAGATTTGTCACCGGAAACAAATATAGAACCCATCACTGTCTGAATCTACAGCAACTTCACTGGCTAGAATTTCACAACATGCTATTACTCTCTCAACTTACCTTTGTCCATAGAATATTCTACCAACCCAACAATACACCTATCCTCTCTAATCTCTTTACCCCTTATACAAACCTAAATTCCCTTCGGTCCTCTAACAAACTTCTAGTTACTATATGTAAATCTAATAACTCAGCTGGTGACTCCCTCTTCTCCAACACCATTGGTAAGTCTTGGAATCAGCTTCCCACTGAACTCACTTCCATCACATCTCCTATTCTCTTTAAACAAAACTAAAACACACTTAATAAAACACTGGCTGTGCCCCTGTCTCAATCCTGACTAACCATGGCTCAGCAGTCTCTCACCTTTCTATCTTCCCTACTCTAAACCTGCTCTCTACTATTGCAGTCTCATACTTGTACACTTTCCTCTCTCTTTTCTTATCTATCATGTTCTTTTTTTTTTTCTCTTACCTCCTACCATATTAGTCCAAAACTGCTAATTTTATCTATTACTAAACCAGGACTTAATTCTTATGTTGTGCACAATACTTACTTATCCTATCAAACGTTGTTTCCCTTCATTTTGTTTTTGTATTGACTGTCTGTACAATTTGTGGAGCTTTTCTCCCCGGGCCTCTGCTGAAAATGGAGTTGTCTCCAGTTAGACTAGCCCGGTTAACAAATGTTAAATAAAATAAATAAATAAAATAAATTAAAAAAAAAGAGAGAGAGAGCGAAAATGGAGCAACGGAGACTTTCTTTTCTCCGTTGCTTCCATTTTAACACTTTGATGTACTTGGTATGCATGGGAACGTAAGTCCCATACGCATGTGCAGTACATCAAAATGAAGAAGCAGTATACCACAACCGGCAGAAGAACAGTAATCCACCATTATACAAAGACATTATTTAAGAAAGGTAAGTTTTTTTTTTTCTTAAATAATGTCATTGTATAATAGCAATAACCGACTCCATGGTTGTGGTATATTGAAGATTTACCCACGGTTGCCTTTGTTTAATCACTCAGGCTTCGCCCTCATGATTAAACCACACCATTCGTGGGTAAATCTTCAATATACCACACCACGTCATCGGTTATTGCTTTATTGTTTGGGGAAATGCATGGGATGGCTGGGCTAAATGTGAGACTGGACATAGGTCTAGCCACTGGCACAGGTATGGCAGCCACTGCACCTATGTAACTGCAAAAATAAAGGGAGAGACATAACACAAATAACATAACAAGATACGTTTACATTAAATAATTGCAACAGAGGAAATGTGGCAAGAAACAGATGGAAAATATTCCATCAGCAACCTAACTGTATGAAATGTATGACTAATGGCATCATATAAATTATAAGCAATGCTGCCTAAACCTAAAAAAGCTGACTAGCAGTATGTGTGCATGATATGTTAAGGCTGCTATGCTACAATGTTCCATCCTAACAAGGTGGTCACAGGTAACCATTCTGCCATTGTAGTAATTGTACTTATACTAATTATGTGCTGGAGTGCTGCCCTGCAAAGTAAGTGCTGGGACATTGGTGTGATTCAGTGGACATTTGATAGCCTGTTATGTAGCACTTGCATGTGTACAGGCCTATAACAGCAAAGGTCAAACACCCTACCCAAATAACAGTTTCTTCATGCTCTGAATAGCATCCAAACTTCACTAACTATGCCTCTATATCTAAACATACACACACATACTTCTCTAGGGTGACTGATATGCATGCTGCTGCCAGATAACTAATGCAAAAATAAAATTATGCTTAAATAAATAATGTAAGTGATGCAAAGCTCTGCACCTGGAAAGCCTTTGCATCCTGCTCCTCTTCCTGTATAGAAGGAAATTCTTCCATATCACCTCTGGAGCTGCAGAATAAAATATAACATTTAGTAATAAGCATGCAACCCGCTCATTAATCAGAGAAATAATGAATATCTATAGACTGGACACAATGTGTCCTTAATCTAACTTCTTCTCATTGGCTCAGAGGTTCAAGATGCCACCCCTGCATGTCACTGTAGTGGTGTCTGTACAGATCACCGCAGCAGGGTCAAAGGCAACTCTGGCAAGACAATGCTAGGCATCTATCTTATACTGAGGTCCCTCATAGGAGCCCCCAAGCAGGAGTTCCCAGTGGTGCTATGCAGCAAATGCAGGAAGATTTTGAACTCCACACTACAGCATGGGATGCTCTGTTGCACACAGTGTCATTAGAAGACATGGATATTCAATTTGTCTTGTGCCAAAGAATTATGGATGGCCCCTCGCAGTCACACCTGTTCTGTATTATTAGTATTATTATTATTATTATTATTATTACCTGAATTTTATTAATTTTTACAACACAAACAAAGCCATGAAATGTCATAACAAACAAAACATCAACTATATACACTATATATATGGCTCAGCATATTACGTTCCAGAAACACTTTTATGTTCACCTTGGATACATCTTATAGTGAAAACCAAACCAAATTGCTGGACTATTTCTTTATGCTCTGTGTTGAGCATTTTCATAGATTATACCAAATTCTGCAAATATTAGGGCCCAGTTTCCTGGGAACACCAGATTACTACATGCCATTTTAAAAGAGAGAAATACCTTTTCACCTCTTCTGTTTTTAGGATATATTGTACAACATAGGACATCTCAGTAGCACGATTTGGGTTGGGGTAGCAATAATGTTGCACAGAAAATGATATCATGTAAGGTGGGCATAAAAGTGAGAAACATGGCATGAAGAGTTGGTATAGTCTGAGTCAGGCTAAAGTTTGAAAGAAGATCTTCCTTTTAGTTCATCCATTGACTGCTGCTGTAAAATATATTGCATGAGGTCCCTTTTGGATTCATGGTCCTGTCCATTGCATTGCATATTCAGTGTGTTTCCCAGGAGGTCATGCAGGTACATGATATTGAGAGTGCCTCTTAACATGACTATGTTCACAGGCACTACACTTAGAAAGAGAAGTTTAGTAACATTCATGAGCTAAGTCTTCTTTAGCATATGTATGAGCTCCACCCCTTGAAGTTACATAGTATAAACTATGCCTGCCAACAGACACATCTTGCTACACAAGACTACTAGTGCCAGCTGAACACATTCCACTGTCAGAGGTGCATAAGCCTTTTTGCACTAATCTGCAACCAGCTGCACTAGTCAATGCATAGAGCTCAAAACAGTGAGACCTAGTAACCTCCATCTCTTAACACTGGCTCAGTCATTCCCTTATCCCTCTTCAAGGTTCACAACAGTCCCTCCCTTATTCCCCTATGAGGTTCTACAAACGATAGAACTGGACATCATATATAGACAACAAACCAGCTCCTCTTCTGTTACCAGCCTTCTAACACTTGGTGGCCAAAAACAGTGTAAGAACTGTCTCATGATCACTGAAAACTACTGGTCGATAAATTTAGTTCTAATTTTACCCTTCTCTCCCCCCCATCCATCTGTCCCATAAGATATACTTGAAATTAGCACACCTCTAGCTATCGCACAAGACCAAGTCAAAGTGCTATCAGAAAGCTGAACTACTGCACTATGGGTCCTGACAATATCCCTGGATATTTCTTAAATAGCAGGAATCATGCTTTAGCTACACCCATAACAGCACTGTTCAATCTCAGCCTCCATATGGGTTAATGGGTTAATGGGTTAATGGAGGATGCCTACAGTCACACCCCTGCATAAAAGAGGACCTTTGACAGACCCAGGCAATTACAAACCCATAAGTCAGACCAGCTTCATATGCAAAGCCATGGGAAGACTTATGGAATGAATCAATCAGGACATAAGGAAACTCCAATAGGAAACCAGTTCAAAAGTTCAGTTGGAATTGCACAAAGGGAAAGAGTAGGAAACAGTGGCAACTCTCACGCAGTCAATGTTTTGGAGTGATAGGTCAGGGATTTCACATATGAAACAGCAACAGATGATGCAGGATGCAGCTGAATGGAAGATGTCACAAGAAGGTGTTTTGCAACTTTCTATAGAATGCTCATAGGAAACAGAGGGCAAAGAATGTGCCCTCAGTTTAGAAGAAAATGATTTTAGGGAAGAGTTGCTTGAATTAATAAACATGGATAGACTTTATATGAAACAGCAAAGTGCACAAATCAGCAGTCTGGAAGAAGCTTTAAATGATCGTGAAGGGAGAATAACTGAAGGCGAGTCCCAAACTGACTTTCTTAAAACAAAATAACTGGCTCATAGATAAAGTTGATGATTTAGAGAGTAGACTGAGATGAAATAACATTAGAATGTCTAGTATACCTGAAAAGTTTGAGGGAGACAATATACTAAACTTCTTGGCAATCTGGCTACATAAAATATTAAATGTCCTTACATTCAATGCTGCAGTATTCTTAACTGTATGGGATTCCCTGTCGCTAAAGCCCAACGTCCAGCCAGTCTTCCAAAGACTTCTGAATTTAAAAGATATGATGAATGGCACCCTGTGTTATGTTGGGCATGAAGGTGACATTCAAGCTTACCAAAAACAGAACTTCTTTGCCACCAGTCTGAACATATCTTTTACAGCATCATTCTGTTTACCTACATCTGTTTTCTGCCAGTTGAATGCATTATTGTTCTCCAGAGACTTCCTACACCTGATTTTTGTTTTTGGAAGATAAATGCCCTATTGGGGGATTTTTTTTTTCTTGTTTTTTTGTGTTCCTTGAGGGTAATGTCATCAAGGAAGGGTAAATGCCAGTGTGGGATACAGATTCCCCATAGAGACTATCAGGGTAAGTGTATTTTTTGCTTAGGTGCTTTTCATGACCATACTTCTTGTTCTGTTGGCTAGGCATTTGTTCCAGAAACCCTTCACAGTAGACATTCTTCCCTTTCCTTGTATCTTGAGAACCAGCGTCTTAGGCTACTCACTAAAGATACTATGGAAGGAATATCCCGTCCTGAGGGTCAGCCATTAGGGAAGAAGAAGGTAATGAAGTATGACCAGAATCTTCCGCTGTCCAGTCTCTGCCAGTTGTTTCTCTCGATGCCATTACAAACCCAGAGACTCTCCCAGCTGTGTTGTCAGATTTCTCTGAAGCAACCATGTTAGAGGCTGGGGAGGATCTGGCAGGCAGCACATCTGAAGAGACTTTGTAGGCATCTATCTCAGACATTCAGAGGGAACCATGGTTGATTTTTCCAGAGGGGCCTAGGGGAGTTCCTCAGTTTCTAATTGGGGAAGAAGTTCCTGGGTTTGGTTCTTGACTGTTTCCTTGGATCTGAGCCTTCTCAGGACATTCCTTTGAAAAAGAAACAAAAATTAAACATGTATCTTCTGCTTCTAGGGATCCACAAAGTGAGTGACAGGCTTTTACTCAGGGGTTATTTTGTGCTTAATGTCCTTAAAGCCTCATCATGGGGTTTCAGTTCCTGCTCCTCCTTGGTCCTCTACTCAGCTTAAAAGGGTTAGAGATGAGGTTTCTTCTGAGGATGAGTCAGATTCTGCTGAAGAATCCCTAACTTATTCTAATCAAATTCCTTCTCCGTTGGGCTATGGATCAGAGGTGGAGGAATCTATTAGTCCTGATGCTCCTTCAAGGAAATTTCCTTTGGGACACACTCTCCAGGATGATGGAATTTTTTAAGTGGGATTGTACTCAATTCTCTGATATTCATAAAAGGTACTGTGAGTTGTTGCAGCTGGACTCCCCTAAACCTGCAGCTATTCCTCCTGTCATGGCTGCTTTACTGGATGATTTCTCCAATGTCTCTCAGATGCCTGATTCTCTCCACCTGCTCCCAAGAAGCCTGGTTTTATATGGTTCCTGAGGATTGATCTTTTATATATAATGGTCCTACTGCTGAACCTTCAGTAGTGTCCATAGCCTCTAATAAGCTCTCACAAATTGCTTTCTTCGCCCAAGGTATTGCCTTCTGACAAAGACAGTAGAACTATGGACAGGCTGGACAAAAAGGTTTACACTACTGCTACCCTAGTTTTTGGGCTATTAATTATCAGACCAATATGACTTCTTTCTCAGGCCTGTCAACTTATTTCTGATTTTCCAGACTCTGAGGGTAAAACTTTTGTTCTTTCCTTGCTAGGCACTTCCTCTCAAATCATTTGTCATTCTATTAAATGTAGCTATGATGCTGCAGATGCCTCTTCTAGGGCTACCATTTTTCACTCAGTTATGGAGGTATTCTTGGCTTAGGCTTCAACCTCTACTTGATAATATTAAAGCTAAGTTGATGGATGCTCCTCTGCATTATAAACATTTGTTTGGGGAAGCTGCTGCTGGTTTGTTTAAGTCCCTTCAGGATAAGGGTAAAGCCTTACCAGAACTTAAACATGTGTTTGTTTCTCCTGTGCCTAAATTTCAGAGAAACTGCCCTGCTAAGCTTGCCTTTTTTCACAGGCAATCACGTTCTTCTACTAAAGGTAAGAAGAGTGGCAAACGGATTCCTCCTGCTAAGGCTACTCAATTTATGGGAACTCCAAAGCCTTCATTTCTGGACAAACCTGGCACTGTGTGACTATCCATCCCTTCCTAGCCACATTCCTCTTTCTCTTCTAGTTTGGCTTCAGATGCACAGGATTATTGGGCGCTATCAATCATTTGTCAAAGGTGCTCCATGGTGTGGAACTCCCATCTTCCATTTATGGGAATGCCTCAGCCTCCTCAAGAACATCTATCCTTTTTAACAGAGGATCTGCAAGATCTCTTGTTTGACTTTACTATTCAAGAGGCACCTGTGTTCCAAAGTGGGAAGGGCTATACTCCCAACTGTTTCTAGTACCCAGAAAAGAGGGCACTTGGAGACCTATTCGAGATCTCTCTCATCTAAACACTTTCTAAAAGTATTTTCCTTTTGGATGTTGTCCTTTCATATTCTGTTTCCTCTCTTGCTCCCTCAGGAATATATGGTATCTCTGGATCTCATGGATGCTTATCTCCATATTCCGATCAGTCCTCTTTTTAGGAAATTTGTTGCTTCCTGACATTTTCAGTTCTCTGCTTTGCCCTTTGGCCTTTCTACTGACCCATGTGTGTTCACCAAATGGCTTGCTCCTGTGACTGTCTTTTGCACACTTCAAGGAATGCAAATATGTCCTTACTTGGACAACCAGCTGATACAGGCATCTTCTCCAGATAAACTTTTGCAAAATCTTCATTTTGTCATATCCATTCTTCAGAGCCCGAGGTTCACTATAAATGTCAAAAAGTCTTTTCTAACTCCTTCTTAGGATCATGTTTTTCTGGGTTTCAGGATTCAGATGGTGTCAATGCTTGTATCACTGCTCCCTCTAAAGGCCTTAACTCTCATTTCTTTCTTTCACACTCTTCTTCCTCTCACTTCCATTACCTCTAGGGTGTTTCTGGGAGTTCTGGGTTTCATGTTATCCACCATACTGATTCTCACTCTGGCCAAACTTCATATGAGAAAGTTTCAGTGGTTTCCGCAGTCAGTGTGGCTTCAACAAGTGCATCCTCTAGAATGTATAGTTCCTCTTCTTCCTAGTCTCAGACAAGAACTTCTCTGGTGGACTCATCAGCTGTCTCTGAATGCAGGGATCCTTTTTATTCCCCTTTTCCCTTTCAGGAATTGTTCACTGACATCACAGACATGGGATGGTGGGTGACTTTTGGCTCCCTAAAGGTACAGGAGGTGTGGATGCCTTGTCAGCAGAAGGAACACATAGATGTCAAAGAGATAAGAGCTCTTCTGCTGGCTCTTCAGGCCTTTTAGTCTCTCTTTTCTCCAGGGCCTCCCAAGGTATTCACAGACAATACCACAGTGATGTGATATATCAACAAACAAGGAGGAATGAGATTTTATCTTCTTTGCCAGTTGGGAGTTCTGATATGGGATGTTGCTGTCAAGAGTCAAGTAACTTTTCAGGCAGTTTATATCTCTTCTGGTCAGAACATTGTGGCAGACACTCTGAGCAGGTCCTTAACTCAGTCCCATGAATGCATGCTTCACAAGGATGTGTTTCTGGACATTATCCACCAGTGGGGTACTCCTCAAGTGGATCTTTATGCCTCCCCTCTGAACAGGTAACTTCCAATGTTTTGTGCCATGTCTCAGGTCCTCTGGTATGGAAGTTAGATACCATATTATTCTCATGGAAGGCAATGTTTCTTTATGTATCCCCTCCCCTTCTTCTCATTCAAAAAGTCCCATTCAAAATTCAAAAGGATGCTCCCAAAATCTTGTTGGTGAATCCTTTTTGGCAGTGACAGCATTGATTCCCTTTTCTTCTCTGTCTAGCCAGGGCCAGTCATCACAAGTTACCTTACAGGTTGGTTCTGATCATACAAAACAAGGGATCTTTTATCCATCCCCACCTGTCGACACTTCAGCTTACACTGTGGATGATAGGATTTTGATTCCTCATCAACGCCTTTTTTCTGAGGATGTGCTGCAAGCCCTGCAGGAAGTCAAGAATCCTATGACTAGGAAATCTTATGTATACAAATGGAAGAGGTTTTCTTTTTGATGTCTCTCTCATAGCCTGGATCTACTTAACTGTGGATGCTCCTTTGGTTCTCTCTTATTTGTGTTAGTTGCTCAATGCTGGTTTGACTTATTGTTCTGTTAAGGCCCACCTATCAGCTATCTCTGCTTGTCTGCCTTTTTCTCCTCCTTTAGATGTTATATTTGAGTGGAAATAAATTCTTAAAGGTGTCATTAACATTAGAGTTCACAGGAAGATTGTTTCTCCTCCCTGGGATCTTAATTTTGTTTTGGAGAAGTTGACTCTGGTTTCCTTTGAGCCTGCTGCTTCAGCTTCATTGCAACATTGTTCCCACAAGACTATTCTTTTCTTAGCTCTTATTTCTGCCAGATGGGTGTCTGAGTTGCAGGCCCTTATGGCTTTTTCTCCTTTTTTGATTTTTTGTGAGGACAGAGTGTGCTTGTGCACTAATCCTTCTTTTATGCCAAAGTTGGTTAATGAGTTTTTTTCCCTTCCTTGCAGACTGCATACTTTGGAAATGCATAGGCAACTTAGAGTTTATTTGGATATGACCAAGGCTATCAGAAAATCTGATCAGTTATTTGTTTCATTTCACCCTAGATCTTTGGGGCTTGCTGTATACAAGCAGACTATTTCTTATTGGATTTCTAAGGCTATTTCCTTTTTTACATTTTGCATGGCAAGATCCTTTTTCAGTTAAGACTCTTTCTACTAGACCTGTGGCTTCTTCTAGTTCTTTTTTTTCAAAAGCTTAGATGCTAACTCTATTCTTGAAGCAGCTACCTGGACTTCTGTTCATACCTTTAACAAGCAGTTGGATGGTATCTCTAGAGCTAAAGCTGGTTTTGCTAGTTCAATTCTTCATGTTTTTAGGGAATTCTTCTGCACGTTCCTCCTCCCTAATTTCATCTTGAGCATTGGCACTCTCCCATATAGTTAAGAATAGTGCAACAGTGAATGTAATGACATAGTACATTTGTGTAAAATCTTATCATAACAGTAGATATCCTTTCATTCAGTGCTGCAGTATTCACTCCTTCCGTCTAGTTTTTAACCTTCCTGGATGTATACATTACTGCATGGGTTCCTTGGACTGGTGTTCCTCCTGGGGCAATCAGTTATGCTTTTGGTTAGCCTGAATATCACCTTTATGCCCTATGTTACGCAGGGTGTGTATGGTGACACTCATCATACTTTTTAAATTCAGAAGCCTATTGAAGACTGGCCAGATGTCAGGCTTCCATGGCAGGGAATCCCATATAATGAAGTATAGTGCAGCAGTGAAGGCAAAGACATCTGCCATTATGGTAAGATTTTACACAACTCTACTATCTACCTGAAGCTATCTTTTGGAATTGAAAGGGCACATAGATCCATGAGAGCACCTTCAAACAAGGAAAACTCACCACCATGTTCAATTATAGTTAAGTTTATGTCTAGCTTAGAAAAAGACCAAATATTAAAAACAGCATGATCAAGCCCACTTATTTAAATATGTGGATATGTAGTCAGATTTAACAATGATTATTCCAGTAAAGCAATGTGTAAAAGAAAATATTGCGTACTGCTGACCAAGGAACTTAAAAAGTACACTATTAAATCCACTTTGGTGTTTCCTGCAAAGATCAAATTATTTATTTCTGAAGGAAATAAAATATTTGACACAGTGGAGGAGGGATCCACTTTTGTCAACAAAAATACAATCCTTAATAACACTAAAGAAATTAATTGGAACAATATATCCCACAAGAGAGACTGTGAGCTGAATACATGGAAAACTGTTTCTAAAATTAAAAAGCTTAAAAACAAGTGGCTTTCATTTTCTGATTGCAGGACTTTTATTTTCTGAAACAATAGATGTATCATTTACATAAAAGGTTTGTATTGGACTTTAAACTTAAAACATATGTAAGTGTATATCTGTATTTTAAGCTAAAGCACTTTTCATGCTACATTATATAAATGGTTAGTTTTACTGTTTTACTATATTTACAGTGAATGGCTTAATATATTTCATTTAACTAAACTTATAAATGTATTTATAAATGTTAAACAAATACTTCCTGCAAAAGGATGTCATTAAATTATAAGAAATAGAATTGGTAATTTTAAGACAATATAATTTAAGAATTTTACTTTATTTGTTTAACTTTGCTTTGTATGTGCATTGCCGGGTTATATGAATGTCAGATTTAAGTAATATGTTAACTAGAACTGTTAAAATGCTAGTTATTTTGTTTTCTATGTTCCTGTGTAGCACATTCCTTTCACATGTCATTTATGAAGCAAGTTAACACTTGAAAAAGTTTGAGTACAAAAGATTGTTCAAGTTGTATGACAATGCTAGATTATTGTTTGCCTTGCTTCTCATCTGCTTCTTGAGCTGTTTTGAGGAAAATCTATGTCAAATTCTGCCACTGATGTCTATGAAAACAGAAACAAAGCTTCTTTGTCCTTCTTTCTTTCTTTTTTTCAAGTATATATGTAAGAAGTCTACTAAGAATAACACATGTTTTCTTTTCTTAGAAGTCAAGAATTGATAAAACAAAAGCTATAGTGATGTTTTATACTGAGCTGTGGCTGACATATCATTTGCTTACATTTTGCTGAATGTTATTAGCTTATGCTGTACTGTTATTATCTCTAACTGTACATATTAATGGAAAGAAGTAAGATCCAATGTGTGTTACTCATTGGAATAGTTTAAAAGGATTAAGAAGCATGAGAAACTTACAAAAGAAATTAGCAGCTGCTGTGTGCTGTGAGTTTTCATTTTTCACATGATGTGATCAAATTCTTATGTCAGGATGTGAAGCTTAGATCAGAAAAGCAGTTTTAAATGGCTAAAACAACACAGGTTGTTTGTAATACTGAAATTATTAAGAAGGGTAAACATCCTATGAATAATATGCAAATGCATAAAGAATGAATTATCTACTATGTAGGATTAATAAAAGAGCAGTATCAGTAAGTTATGAAATATATACACATACTGCAATCTCTAATGGAGAGTTAATGATTAAATAGCTCTTTGATGGGAGATTTTAAAAATACAAATTATATAGAATAAGATATAATATTAGTGGGCAAGTAAGACAGACAAATATATTTAAATAAACTGCTTATAAGAAAAATATGTATTACATACACTTGCATATGGCAGAAATGTGAATGTACAACATCTCATATAATTTACATAGAAAATCATATAAAAATATTTTAAAATATCCTGAAAGCTTTAATTTGAAACTTGTCATGTGAACATTGATGTTTTTGCATATCGTTTGTTATTGGATCCACTAATACTACCTGAAATAACTAATTAACAAGTCAGAGCTGAAATTTGAGTATTATATTGTGAATCAGTACAGCTGTTTAGATAGAAATAAAGTAGATTTTTCAATATGTTTGAACCCATGAAGGGACAGTGGGATTTGAATTAAACACATTGCAACTTTTGAATACAATATAAACTGCATTTTTTATTCCATAGAAACAGCAAGACATTTTGTTTGACCTCAGTAATGTACATATTTTTACAAATTGGTTTAATAAGCTAAAGGATTTTTAAATATTTTGATATTTATCATATTAAGAGTGTTTAATAATTTTGAGATAGTGACACCTATACTTTTAAAATTAATTCAGAGTTTTTGTTAGATCTATAACATATGTGTATATCTTTTAGCATGATGAATATATATATATATATATATATATATATATATATATATATGTGTGTGTGTGTGTGTGCGTGCACTAATTTTCCTTTTGTATAATAGTTTAGTATGATAACATTATATGTCACCTGTAAGTTTACAGATATATTTATATCTTCAGGTCCCACTTTGTTATACTTATATCTTTATAGATTTAGTTATAATAATGTTGAATGAATGAATAATTTAGGAATATTTAATGGATATGTTATACTACTATTATATAAGTAGGTATATAGCACACTATTTGTTGGGATTAACAGAAGAGTATTATTAAATGTCTATGCAGTAATAGGGAAATAGTTTTAAATGGCAAACTATATAACTAAATTAATAGTATCTTATTATTTTAACTTATATATAATATTATATTAATTACTTGTAAGTCAGCATAGCTTTTGGCTAGTTTTTTGATGAATTTTGAGGTGTTGTAGGTAGAGAGATAATATAGTACTATGTCTATTTGAGAGGCAAACTAAGAACTTTGCTATCCATGGCAGGTTGTATTTTATTAGTAATATATACAATTGTAGTTGTAGACTTGTTTTTGTGTTTGGAATTTGCAGGTTTTATTAGTTTAGTTCGTAGAAAGGGAAATTTTAAAAATGTGGAATGTTAAGAGTGCTGGAGGAATGCATTAGAGTCTTATATACAATTAAATTAATATGGTGAATAATTGTGTCATATTATCTTTTAAAATAAATCTTAAATAAACAGTAGGGAAAGTTTTAATCTTTTATCTATTAGCTATTAATGTAAATAGATTAAATAAAGGCAACAAAAGGAAATCCTTAATGAGATATCTAAAATTAAAAAGAGGAGACATTATATTCTTGCAGGAGACTGACTTGATAGACAAAGATATACAATGTTTAAATAATCTAGGTTATGGAATGTTATTATCTGCTTCTTTTAACAGAAAAGAGTAGAGGAACTGGTATAACCTAGAGAAAATCTACTGCAATGCTTGAGGTCATGGAATCCACTAATGATCCCAAGGGAATGTATTCATTTGTAATAATTAAATATAATGGCAAACTCTACACAATAGATAATTTTTACTGGATCCCTGGAATATGTGCAGGATTGGCTATTTAAACTTACTACAAGGTCATCAGAAGGATCATTTAATTTTAGCAGGGGATTTTATGTGCATATCTAGTATAGAAGATGGAAGTCGACAGGAGAAAAAGCTAAAATTCTGGCATCGGCTAAAACACTAAACAGATCGATTAGTAATACTTTTTTACTTGATTTAATAGTAAAAGCAGAAGATAAGTTATTGTTCTTCAATCATTATTTTTATGCACATAGAACACAAATTCGAACTGATAGGAGTTATGCATCTACAGATTTACTTAATAAAGACAATTATTTTAAAACTATTCCTAGTCCTTTATCTTTATCTCATTCAACATTATTATAACTAAATCATAATGCACTAAGTATTAGTACATTAATGAATATAAGGAAATTTCAGATTATCAATACAACCCCAGTATATATGATAACATTAAAATAATTTAAGTTATCTCAAGGAACAAATCAATAATTTTTTTACCTCTGAATAATGGTCAGGGTAATAAAGTCAAACTATAAGACTCTTTTAAAATGTATATTAAAGGTAGAATGGGAAGATAGGCTAGTAATAAAATAAAAGAGTAGGATAAAAAATTGTTAGAAATTCAAGATGAAATATACAAGGCAAAGTTTGAATGACAAATAAATTAGATAATATTGAAATCATTAAAAAAGTTAGTGAAAATGTCAAACAATTCTAATGCATAAGGTGAAGATAGCATTAGATAAAATAAAATTGAGCAGTTGTGCAAGAATTCAAAAATCTACACATATTAGCTAATAGAAGTAAGATGTTAAGCAAAAATGCACAAAAGAATAATACCCCAAATCCTCACACTAATAAGCTTTCATCAGACATAGAGGAAATGCTTAATATTTAAAAAAAATCCATGAGGATCTTAATAAAGACAAAAATAATAGCCCTGATGATTACAAAACTGACAAGTATTTAAAGGAAAATGTTACTAATAAACTTAGCGACCTACAAATATCTCTGTTGAATAAGCCCTTTACCATAATAATACTAAAAGAAGCTTTTAAAAAAGGAAAAATGATAAAGCACAAGGGATAAATGGTTTAAGTAAGGCATTATATATCTGCATCTGTTAAATATTCATGAATTACTAATTGATATTTCCAGGATAATTCGGTGGGACAAAATAGTTTCTTCCTCTTTGAAATCTTCTGTAATTTCACCTATAGTTAAACAAGGAAAAAATAATTAATTCGTTTCCTCATATAGACCTATTTCATTATTCAATGTAGACTATAAAATATTTAAAGGTATCTTCACTACAAGATTAAGAGATATGTAAATAAATGAATTAATAAAAAACAAATGGGATTTATGGTCCATAGATTAAAATATGGCCTGTGATTCATGAAACTCCATGCAGGAATAGTGCTATTCCTGCATGGAGTGGTTCCATGTCTGTGTGGCACAGTAGTGCACCTTGCATATTCATGAAGGCATGCCGCTGTTACTGCTACATGGACAAGGGAGATGAACAAGTGCAATGGGCGTGTTCCAGCAGTGCTCTCAGAGCTAACACACACCCCCTGCACTCAGGAAATGCCATATGGCACTTTCCCAATGGTTTTCAGTGTCCACAGACACTGAAAGGGGATAAAAGCCCTTTCAGTGTCCGTGGACACTGAAAACTAACAGAGGGCTGGCTCACATATTTGGTTGGCCATATTGTAACATATGTAATGCACTAAAACTCCCTGACTGCAGTCCCCAGTGACTTGTCCACAAGCCACAATAGTCATGTATATAACATAATAATATAAAAGTAATGCAATAAATATTTGTTATATATCTTAAGGAATGTTTAAGCATTGCTAAGCGGGTGTGCAGTTTAAGGCCCTCTGCATAGCATTGCTTAAACATCCTATAGGAGATAAATACAACTATACAGCTGACATTGTTAAACCTAGATAGTGTAGTGGTTAGAGTCCTGGCTTTGCATGCACACATTCATGGTTCAAGTGCCAACACAGACAAGTTAATTTTGAATGGGAAAGCATTGTTAAAATTATTGTTCAAATCTTAAATTATGTAGTAAGTGGGTTTTTGTCAACCAGGTTAGTGTAGCTGGTATAAAATGTAATTGTGAGTGCATATAACATGTGAAACCACCCATATATACACAAGTGCACCAAACATCATACTCACACCCCTTGCCAATGTAAGGAAAGTACATAGAGAGATGTTATGTAATGTAAATCATATACACTTAATAAATGAAAGCATCTGTCCGATATATTCCAAAAAAATGAGAATTAAGCAATGGTTAGCAATGCCCAACTCTGCTTAGCAGGTATAACCATTGCTTAACAATTTCTCCTTTAAGCAGTGTTAAAACTGGTTTGGGGGGTTGGCGCACTACTTAAAGGAGCTTAACCTGTTCAAAATCGTCTAGTGACTGCAAAGTGTGGAAATCTGGCCATATTTAAACCATGCAGGTGGGAATACAGCCACAACCAGTTGTAGCTGATCACTGCAGGCACTATGGCTGGCGTTGGGGAAGGTGTGCACTTTTGGGGACAGCGCTGGGGCATTCAGGAGTCCAGGGTCATGATTGGACTTCTAGTTAAAGACCATAAGGAGAGACTGCTGCAGGGCCAGTACCAGTACTCCCAATACAAAGCGGAGGCCTGAGACCATCTCACACACAATCTCACCAGTGCTGCTGGCATCTAATAGACTGGTGAGCATGTCCGGCACCAATATGCTGACCTCAATCACAGGAAGAGGGATCTGTTGGACTAGTGGACCCAAAATGCATGGGCACAGAATGTCCCAAATGTGTGTAAGTATTCGAATCAGTTAGTGCTTACCAAAGTCCAACCTGAATAAGTGATCAACAGGTATGCATAATGTTTTGTTTACCTCCCAAACCCATGCAAACTCACTTACAACTGCTTAAAAGTGTGCGTATGTATATATATATATATATATATATATATGTATATATATATATATATATATATATATGTATATTTATTTATACACACGCACAGATATATGTATATATTGAAAATATATACACATTAGATTATATATATTATGTATATATTTTTTTGGATATATACATATATTTGTGTATACATATATATATATATATATATATATATATATATATATATATATATATGTGTGTGTGTGTGTGTGTATGTATACACAGACACAAATATGTATATATACATATAGGTATACATAGATATATGTTCATAACATGTAGTGGAGTCATACCTCAGGACCATACCTCTCAACATCTCAGGCCAAGAAATCTGGCCAAAAGCTTACAAAATAGAGGGACAATGGGCAAAAACTAGGAACCTATTTTAAATATGTGTCTTATAAATGTAGAAAGTTGCTAGAGTAACAAGGTTTGTTTCAGCATACATAGTTTGAAGGATGTAAGGTGTGAAACTGAAATGTATGTCATCATTTACTGACAGAAATCCTCCGATCATCACAGTGATTTACCAGAGAAATAAAAATAATCTGTGGAACACATCAGAAATATGAGCAATAAATCTGGACATTCTGAAACTATCCAGCCAGTTGAGAGGTATGGTTAAAACCCCGTAGTGCAATTAATCTGAACCAAGACTGACAAAGTGTGTGGGGGATACATAAAAATAGGGACATATCTGAAATACTGCAGTAGATAGGCTGACATAGTTTTTGCAGGAACACCTCTCTGTTCTAACATATCTTGAGTGAAATAGCACAAGCCCAACACTCAGTTGCTTCTCACTACTTAGTGATTTAAATCTTCACATCATCCCACTGATGTGTCAGAAATACACAACACTTATGGGGACCACACAACTTTACAGCCTACAAATATCTGTACTTAACATAACATTAAGGAGCCTATACTAAGCTGCTAAGCATGTCACCAAGCAGCATCCAAACTACAGTCAGACTAACACAACACTAGCCCATTTCTGCTCTGGGGAAATGCACATGTATTAGCTAATATATGAGGAACTACAGGGATGTAACAGCACTGAAAAATATAAGACACCAGTGTGAAAGTGCATACCAGCAAACAATTTCACCATAGTCACAGTGACATACTGGTAAGCTAAATGAACAGTATAGTATAAGGACTGTGTGAACAAAAACATCATGTTTACTACTCACACAGTACCCCTACATAGACTGACCCAATTTGCGGTGTGGTAGGCATCCTAACCATGGTAGGGTACATGTCTCAGTCTGCCCCTAAAAACATACACAGCCAATAGACCACCAGAAACTGGAGCTGCATGCACAGTCATGTAGAAAAGGAGCCATAACACTTGCATCTACCCCCCTCCTTACACAACCCAACTAACATTTACACACTACACTGCTACACAATCTTGACAGTCTGTCAACAATTGCCAGAAATACACAGACCTCTCAACTGTACAGAGTCCCACAGAATGTCCAGGTTTTCCCCTTATATATAAGGCCTCTTCCACATAACATGTCTGGTAGTCTGCTACATCACTGGGATGATATCAAGAATGTAAGCACTAAATAATGATATACCATACCTATCAACCGCTTACTGCATGACATCTGGGCAAAGCCTGACATAATTGTTAGACAGAGACCCAAAAACAGGGGCATATTTGAAATACTGCAGTTAAAATCTGAGAAAGTTGCTGGTGTAACAGGGTTTGTTGTGACATATCTTTTCTGAGGGATATGTGGTCAGACACACAAATGGATGTTAGCAGTTACTGACTGCAATCTCCAGAGTATGCTACTGATTTTCCAAAGGAAAAAAAAATGTCTGAGGAACACACCAGACATAGGAGTCCAAACTATGGCCATTCTGTGGATAGCCCTACAGTTGAGAGTTATATCAAACACATAAAACTGTCAGAGTTAAAATCGTGCAGAAACTCCATGTCACACAAACCCTGTTACACTAGCATTAATCCAAATATATAACAGCAATACTTACATTCTGTCCCAATGTCTGGAACATTCTCCCTCATTTTGTTGGCCTGCCTCCACAGTTTTTCTTGTAAAGGTATTTCCAACTACCCTCTGTGATGCTGTTTTTTACACACCTCCATGAAGTCCCCCTCACATGCAAGGGAAAAAGGCAATGCCCACATGAAGTACTCAATTATAGGAGTGTGTTGTCATGCCATTGGCTATAGGAATAACACCACAGCTTTTCTGCATACAGATAGCAAGTGGGGGACACCAATTGGTGCACAGGCCATCAGCTGCTCATGAGCATTACCTACAGAAGGCAAGCTGCTGCCTATGCAAAACAGATGTATACCCTACAACATGGAGAGAAAAATAGGAAGAGAGAGAGAGAGAGAGACACACAGAAAAGAAAAACAAATGGAAGCAGGATAAAACCACCTACACTTGAAAAAAAAAACATGTATGTCAAACAAGTAAGCATGCAATGGACTGCAGTAGGGGGTATGTAAGAATGGGAGATAGGAAGTTTAACATATATGTCTCAACAAGACTTGCTGTACTGACATATTATTGATCAGAATCTATGGCCATAGCATTTGGGTCTGTCTGTAGTGACATGGATCACGGGTCATGCCCCTGAGTCACTCCAGGAAAGAACGGCTCACATATGACTACTACTGGAGTGTGTGTTGAACAATACTGACTGTGACAATGCTAGACCAGCTACTGGTATGTTGTAGATATCCACATGCACTTGTGAATACAACTATAATATACTTGCTTGTCTCAGAAATGTGAGAGACCTATGCATGGTATTGCAGGTGATATACTGAGCTCTTACCATTCGACTGTCCAGTGTTATGCACACTGACCATATGTGTGTCTCATATTTGTAGTCATTTACTCATACAGTTGTGTTATGTCTGGCAAATCATTGGCAAATCTGTGAAGACTGACATTATATCTCCTTCTTTTTCTTTTGCCTGTTCCCATTAGGGGTCGCCTCAGTGGATCATCTGTTGCCATTTCTGCCTGTCCTTTGCATATTGCTCTGTCACAACAAATACCTGCATGTCCTCCCTCACCACATCCAGAAACCTTATCTGGAGCCTTCTTTTCCTCTTACCTGGCAGCTTCATCCTTAACATCCTTTTCCCAATATACTGAGCATCCCTCCTCAGTACATCTCCAAACCGATGTAATCTTGCCTCTCTGGATTTGTCTCAACACAGTTCAACATGGGCTGACCCTCTCATATACACATTGCTAATCCTGTCCACCCTCATCGCACACAGCAAAAATCCTAACATCTGTAACTCTGCCACATCCAGCTCTGCCTCCTGCCTTTTTGTCAGTGTTACTATCTGCAACCCATATACCATAGCTGGTATCACTAACATCTTGTAAACCTTCCCTTTCACTTTTACTGGTACTCGTCTGTCACAAATCACTCCCCACACTCTTCCCCACCCTCCATTCCTACCTGTACTCTTTTCCTCACCTGTTCTCCACAGTCGTCATTACTCTGAAATGTTGATCCCAATCATTTAAATTCATCCACCTTTGCCAACTCAACTCCCTGCATCCTCAATATTCTGCTATCCTCCTTCTCATTCGCACACATATATTCTGTCGTAGTCCTGCTGACCTTCATTCCTCTCCTCTCTAGATCATATCTCTACCTCTCCAGGGTCTCCTCAATCTGTTCCCTACTCTTGATACAGATCACAGTGTCATCTGCAAACATCATAGTCAATGAGGACTCCTGTATGATCTTGTCTGTCAACCTGTCCATCACCATTAAAAATAAGAAAGGGCTCACAGCTGATCCCTGATGTCATCCCACCTCCACCTTAAATGCATCCATCACTCCCACTGCAGACCTCACTGCTGTCACACCACCCTTGCACATATTATGTACCACTCTTACATATATCTCTGCCACTCATGATTTCCTCATGAAATACCATAACTCCTCTCTAGGCACCATGTCATATACTTTCTCTAAGTCCAGAAAGACACAGATCAGCTCCTGACCATCTCTGTACTTCTTCATCAACACTCTCAGAGCAAACATTGCATCTGTAGTGCTCTTTCCTGCCATGAATCCATAATGCTGACCACTACTCATCACCTCCCTGCTTAATCTAGCTTCCACTACTCTTTCCCATAACTTCATGCTGTGACTGATCAATGTTATCCCTCTGTAGTTACTACAGCTCTGCACATCAACCTTATGCTTAAAATGGTACCCAGACATGTTCTCTCCATTCCTCATGCAACTTCTCACTTTCCAAGATATCAGTAAACAATCTGGTTAAAAATACCACTGCCATTTCCCCTAAACACCTCCATGCTTCCACAAGTATGTCATGTGGACCAACAGGCTTTCCAGCATAAATCCTATTCATAGCTATCCTTACTTCCTCCTTGGGAAGCCGTTGCTCTTCCAGATTCACCCTACTCACATCATTCAACCTTCTCTCTCTCATTCTCTGCATTCATCAGCCTCTCAAAGTACTCTGTTCATCTGCTCAAAACATGCTCCTCACTTGTGAGTACGTTTCCCTCATTATCCTTTATCACACTCATCTGCTGCACATCTTTCTTAGCTCAGTCCATTTGTCTAGCCAATTAGTAGAAGTCCTTTCAACCCTCCTCAGTGTCCAACCTGTCATACAACTCTTCATATGCCTCATCCTTAGCCTTTGCCACCTCTCCCTTTGCCATGCACCTCATCTGCTTATACTCCTGTCTACTTTCTTCATCTCTCTCACAATCCCACTCTTCTTCCCCATCCTCTTTCTCTGTATACTGCCTATACTTCCTCAGTCCACCACCAGGTCTCCTTGTACTACTTCTTCCATCCACATGTCACACCAAGCACCTTTCTAGCCATCTACCTTACTTGCTCTGCTGTACTTACACAGATATCTGGTAACTCTTCACTGCCACCCAGTGCCTGTCTTAACTCATCCATGAACTCTATCTCACAATCATCCTTTTCACTTCCCACCATTTGATCCTTGGTGCTGCCCTCACAGTCCTCCTCTTCTTGATCACCAACATCATCTTACAGACCAACATTCTGTGCTGCCTAGCTACACTTTCCCCTGTCACCAATTTACAGTCTCCATGCTCCTTCAAACTGGCCCTCCTACATTGGATATATCCCACTTGTGTGCATCTTCCTCCACTCTTGTATGTCACCCTATGCACCTCCCTCTTGTTATAGTATGTATTCACCACAGCCATGTCCATTCTTTTTGCAATATCCACTACCATCTCACCATCTGCATTCCTTTGATTAACACCATACACACCCATCACTTCCTCATCCCCTCTATTCCCTTCAACAACATACCCATTAAAATTAGGTGCAATCACCACTCTCTCACCCTTGGGTACAGTCATCACCACGTCATCCAACTGACTTCATATTTCTCTTTCTCATCCATCTCACAACCAACTTGTGTAGCATATGCACTAACAACATTCATCATTACACATATTCATAAACACTACTCTATCAGACAGTCATTTCATCCTCCAAAAGCACTCTTGGCATACTGTTCCTTCAGGATAATCCCATCCACACCATGATAGCACAATTTTGACCTGCCTGCAATGCACCTAGCCGTACTCCCTCTCCATCTGGTCTCTTGCACATGCAGTATATCAACCTTCCTTCTGGCCATCATATCAGCTAGCTTTGTCCCTATACCAGTCATACTGCCAACATTAAAAGTTACTACCTTCACTACCACACTCCTAGCCTTTCTCTTCTCTTCCTACCATGAGTGCTGGACATCCTCCAGGGTATGTCTGTCAATGCAAAGGCTACTGTGCTATCGAATGACTCAGGTGTGTTACAGCAATATTAAGACAGTATCACTAATTTTGTCCCATTGCCCCTCATGTATGTGTGGCATCCTACAGATGTCCTGCTCTAACAGGTTGAGAGGGATGACTGGGCATCAAGAGTGTGAATACAGTATATCAGGTATTACCTGTGCACATGTCAGTATGAGTAGGTGTATCTGTCCACCTCATAACAACAGACATGGGATGCAAAATGTCAGTTAAATAAGTTGTACATGTTGTACATGTGTGTAATGTTAGTTACTGTGTATCCAACAGAGTTTGATTTCTACAGCTACTGGTTGTTGCACTGCCCTGACACAGACATAGGTACTAGAATAAGCATGATTATCAGGTTGAAATGTCAGAGGTGTCCAACCATGTTATGACCTTTTGTCTATGCCTACTACACACAACCATATGACCACTGACATAGTTGCATGGACTCAGCAATACCTTACCTGTAAAACCTGTTTCCACCAAAATAGAGTAATCCTCTTTGCTGGACAGCAACAATACACAAACCACATGATTGGTTGCTGTGTCAGCTGTACAGGTCAGAGTAGGAGCAAGCACCAACTCGGCAGTGAGTCAACCTTTGTCTGAACGACAATATAAGGTCCCAGGTGGATTACTGTAAGGCTAACTATGAATACAAATTGGACACATCCACCAAGGGCAATCACAAGGCCATCTTCACATATGTCTGCAATCTCAGGGACGACAACACAAAAAAACCTGTAATGGTGGTCAATCACACCACATACACACACACCATAGCTATAGGCAACCTGCTGCAGACAGGTTTAGGGCAAACATCACCCCCCTGGCTCACCATCAGTGTAGGTGGATATGCACAGCACCTGTACCCCTCCCCTCATCATCATGGAGCAGGTGCATACTGCTTAATCAAAGTCAACAAAAGCAAGTTTCCTTGGGACCTGAGAAGATTCCTGTATGCATCCTACATGAACTCAGGAATATGCTTCCAGCTCCATTACACACTGTCTGCAAGCAAATCCTGAGCACCATTGCCATCCCATCTGCAAGGAAGTTGTCCACTGTCATCCCTCTATACAAACATGAATGATGAATGCTGGTTTTATGCAATGTACTGGCCCTCATTGGGGGGAACATGACACATCAGGACCAGGAGTGCAATGCAAGTTCATATTGTGCTGATAGAACAGGGGTATGATGTGGTTGTACGTGGTGGCTAATGATAGGCAATACTGATGTGCTGACTCTATAAATGACTCTGGCCAATGTCTGAGGTCCTGTGATGTGTTTTTCTGTTTATGTCTTCCAGGTGCCATGCAAAGACAACCAGCATACAGCACTGATGAGAATGCAGCCATAACAGATGCTATTGTGCAACACCATGCATTGCTATTTGACAGGAGCCGGCAAAATATGCGGGAGCGGACTGCCCTGTGGGATGAACTTCTGCACAAAGTCAACACCTTGGGCCACCATGGCCGCACATATGAGCAGGTCAGGTGTTGTACAATTGACCAGTTATGTCATACCCAGCAGAGAACTGCTGCCATGGCCAGGGACTGTTCCATCACAGGTGGGGTCCCTGCTACACAAGTCCCACTTGCACCAATGGAGGCACTCCTTGCCAATATTGGGGTAGCCCCCACACAACAATCAACACATGCAACACCTGTCATGGAGGTGGGTGGCACCCAGGTCACAGGTGAGGAGTGCCCAGGTAAGGCCACAGTGCACATAATTTTAATAGTGTTGCACTCATCCTGTCTGATATAGACTATCTAGATGCATATTTGAGGTAAAACTGCATTTGTGGATGATGTTTAGTAATGCAAAAAAGTGCACATCTATGGTGAAGGACAGCAAATTTTGTACTATCACAGCTTGTGATGTACATGTGCAGAAAAGTAGCATTCATCATGTACCACTGCCAAATCTGAGACTGCTGACAATTCCTCTCTCCCACAACTACATGGGTACCTCTGGTCTGCATGTGGGACAGCATCCTGAATCCGGTGAGTATGGGATTTTCCTGTTGTGGCTCACCAGTACCCCAGAAATTTTGAAGTCATGCATGTGACCATGCTATTTTGCAATATCTGCACATTCACATGTGATGGGGTTAACTGCATTGCATCACAGTGGTCATCACATGGGCCTACTTGCAGGAGATGTCACATATCTGTAGCATACCTCACAACCTGTCATTGCATGGAATCTTGACACTGACAAAATGGGGGTAGGAAGGGCCAAAACTAGGGACATATTTTATAACTTAGTGCTATACAGTGCATATAAATGGTTTACACACACCTGTTACAATACCAGGTATTTGTGAAATACAAACATGAGAGCACAATAACACAATTTGAAACCCTTTCAACCTTTCTTGTGACCTATAACCTGTGCAATTCCATTATTAAACAGACAAATCTGTTAGGGGAACAATTATGACACATAAAAAATGTACAAGAAGCTAGATGCATATGTATGGCCAGGCTGAAGGTAATTCTGTGGTGAAGTAGCTTTGGATATGATTACATCATTACATCTTCTTGGGTACACATCCACCATCACTTATAGAGACTCTTTGATTAACAGCATATAACCGTAAGCTGTCCTACCAGGATTATCTTAACATTTACTCAGTTGCCTGTAACAGCAACAGCCATATTTTGCATACAGGTTACAAAGCAGCAAAGGGATCACATCTGTGAAAGGTATCAGTCCAGAGTAGAGTGCACACACATTTCCACAGCATTGCATATGCCATGGAACACAGTGCAGACAGTCATCAAACAGTGGTGAAAATATGGGCCAACAGTACATTGCAAAGAAATGGACATCACTCCAAATGTATGGAAAAGACAAGACCCACACTGCTCAAGGTAGCTGCCAGGAAACCTACAGCAATAATAAAGGATTTGAAGGAACTCTGGCAAGTACTGCTTGTGTACTACATGTGACAACAATCTCCCATATTCTCCACATGTCTGGCCTATGGGGTAGGGTTGGAAGTTGGCAGCATTTTCACACACAGAACAATTTCCAGGTCTGGTGAATTTCTCAAGAACATTACATCAGGACTACCAAATACATGTGGGGAAATGTGTTAGGGTGGAATGAGACCAAGGTTGCACATTTTGTCCACAATACCAACAGGTTTTTTGGCACAATAACATCACTGTGCATCACCAAAAGAACACCATCCTCATGGTGAAGCATGGTGATGGCAGTGTCCTGCTTTGGGGTTACTGTTCATAAACTAGAAATGCACCTTTAGCCAAGGTGGAGGGGATCAGGAGCAGTACCAAATACTAGTCCCTTTTGGCCCAAAAACATTCTGTGTCTGCTAGGAAGCTGTAGCTGGAGAGGAATTACACCTTTCCACACAACAATGACCCAAACCATACATCCAAATCCAAACATGAATGTCTTCATCACAAGACAATACATGTTTTTTATGGCCCAGCCACAGTCCACACCTGCATCCAATAGAAAACCTGTGGGGTGCCCTGCAGAGGGCTATGCAGAAGAGATGCCCATGCAATCTGACAGAGTTGGAGGGCTTCTGCAGGGTGAGTGTACAAATATTGCTAAGTCAATATGTGCCATGCTGATAGACACCTTCCCAACAGGACTGACTGCTGTTATGATATTCAAAGGTGCTTTAACAAAGTAGTACTTTAAGGGTCATGCAGCCAGCCTATTGTACATATTGCAAATTCTATATGTTATCCTTAACCAATGTGTTTGCTCTTCAATTGGATTGCACAGGTTATAGGTCACATTAAAGGCGAGACATTATCACATGAATTCTGTGGTCTCATGTTATATATCAGACAAACCTGGCATGTTAACGGGGGTATCTACACTTATGATATTCACTGTAAGCTTGGGAGGTTGTTGTTGTAACCGGTTCTTTTGTAACATACATGTACTGCAGGTTTTAGTGTGGAACCCAAAATTTGTCATTAATTAGTGACACCAGTCTTCAGATCATCCCAGTAATGTGTCAGACAAACACAGGATTTATGAGGAACAGATAAGAAATATGAGCCACACATGTACACATTCAGCAACAGTCTGCACAGTTGAGAGGTATGTTCTGTAGGAGTTGCCACTGTGCTATACAGGTGAACAGCAATTATGGGTACATGGATGCAGTGTGTGCTACTTGAAGGCCCATCACCTACTAACAGTACTTACATATCAAAGAGGTGGAAATAAGTAATGACATTAAGTGGGAAGGGCTGCACTGCATGATGCAAATGTAAAGGGCCTGTCCAGGGTATGTATGTAGTGGTCTGACTATGTTGTGAATGTCACCAGTTGGCTGTTGTGAGGTCTGTGTAATGCCTGGCTGCCACCTCACCTGTGTGTGTGTGTGTGAGTGTGTGTGTGTGTGTGTGTGTGTGTGTGTGTGTGTGTGTGTGTGTGTGTGTGTGTGTGTCTGTAGCAGAAAATGTTGTAGCAAGTATTAATGTACATATGTTGTCTTCCCCCCACAGGTGGTCATGGTGGTCATGGTCCCTCCTGCTCAGAATCTGATGTCAGTGTCTCTGCAGACTCTGACAATGATGATAGTCATAGTCAGGCACAGGTGATGTTGTCAGGGGCTGAATCTGTGCAATCGGTTGGCATGCCACAGTACTCAACACTGTCCTCACCCACAGTCACAATGCCCACACATACCCCATCCCTAGTAGCCACTCATAATGGACAGTTGGCAGGTGGTGGCATGGAACAGGCTAGTGTGGTGACTATGGCAAGTGTGACTGCAGCCACTAGCCATAGCCAGAGTGCTGGTGAGGTCCCTCACAGGCGGATGGACAGGGGTGCTCGAAGGAGGACTGCTGCTCATCAAGCCTCTGTCTTAAATACCACAGCAGGTGTCACTAGACACATGTTTCTGGCTGTAATGGATGCACAAGCATGTAATTAATGCAACACTCAGGATGCTGGATGAAACTGTTCCTGCTTTACGTGGTGACATGCTTGACCTTGTTGAGGCTACACGTCAAAATACTGAGGTCATGAATAGACAGTGGGATGAGACCCTGGTGATCCTCAACCATGGCATGTCTGTGCTAGACCATGTGATGGGAGATGGGCATCGGCCACATGGACGTAGGTCAGCATCGACAACAGCTGACAGTCTACGGGGCCATGCACATTCACACTCCCGTACTGGCAGTGACACCAGCACTACTGAAGGGGGGGGGGTGCTGTCCAGATCCAGCAGACAGCAGTCACCCACAGGAAGAAGTACTTCATCTGGCCTTGAGCCTGGTGGTGCCAGTTAGACCCATCTCAGAACCAGTTCCCATGTCCATGGCTAGAGACGGTGAACTGGACACCCCTCTATATATGGTCCACAGCTGTCCAGCATACCCTGTGTAGGACAGCCACATGGAGTGACTGTGTGCATACATACACACCCACATCTGTATCACAGGTGGGTCACCCCCAAACACACACAGCACTTCTGCACAGCCCATGTATTGCATACCCCTCCAAACACACGCACATTATGTCAATGGTATGGCCCAGCCTAGGCCTCTGGCAAACCCACACCACACCCTGTGCATATGATGATACCTGTGCCACATCCCTGTCATCCATACCATTGATGCAGGGACATGCTAATATGGGTCTGATGCACAGGGTGAATATAGTACAAGGTGCTGTCTGTTTGCATTTCTTGTGGGTACACATACAGGTGTATGTACCTTATTAGCCAGGATGCATTATTGCTGTTAGTACTACTGACTGAATGTAGTCTGACATGCTGCATTCTGTTTGTATTCCAGGTGTCTGTGGGTCTGCAGGCTGTGGCCCTGCAGACATGACCAAGAGGGAGTATGGCATAGTGGGAATACACCAACCATGTCATAGGCAAGGTACACCTTTATATGTACATCTACCAGGTGTGTATGCATGCAACAGTGTGTGAGGGACACTGGTGTTAGTGTGACCTTCCATTCATACCCCTTGTTACAGACAGGTTGCCTTCATACATGTCACCTCAGTGATGTGTACTACCACAGGTTCATACATACAGAACAGGTTACTGCAGTACTGTGAAGAGGTCCCTCACAAGCATAGCCTGAGTTCACAGGGTGCAACAGGAAACAAAATGGTATATATTTTGCATACACCCAGTCAGGAATGACACACTGGATGTGCATACAGTAACACAAACACAGGTGGCAATAGACAGATTAGTAAACCTACATATCCACTTTGATGTACTGTATTACTACATACACAACATGACTCATATATATTATATGCATGGAACATTACCCACTTCCTGTTACAACACATACTGTTGTGAATGCTTTCATGGATGGTGAATTAACCCACCAGAAATTGCATTTGGAGTCATGTATTGTTCCTACAAGCCTGGACAAGTGATAGGGTAGCAGACGTTGTATCAGCATGATATTTCCATTAGGTATGATACTTGATGCTGGCAGATGTGTCAGTGCACTCACTGTGGCCTATTTGGCAACAATATCACATACCTGGTCATTGTTAAGGGACACAGACCACATATAGGTTGCAAACATCTGGATATTCCATACACATCTGTACAGAAGACTGGTATGGCCTGTTACATGGTTTAACATGCTGCATGTGAGGCAGATGCCGTTACCATGCTATATAAAGCAATGCCATCAGGAGGTAGTAAACAGCCATGGATGGTACACACATCAAAATAGTATAAGCCACACAAGATATGATCCTCACACAAACACGCACGTGCCAGGATTGTGAATAGGACTTCTACCTATCTAGTTATGTCTACTATAGTGTTTCACAGTTATCAGATGCACTACAGAGTTTATACAATTTCATCTAGTCCCAAGGTACTTCTAAGGTGAAAGACATCAACAGGCCTAGTAAAGTAGGGTGAGGGGAAGTGTAAAGGGTGGTACACAACTCAAAATGGTATAACCCAGGCAATATTTGATTTTCACAGAAACAGTTGTCAGTAGTGAGATTAGAACTTCTGTCTATCTAATTACATCTACTATAGTATTACACAGTTATCAGACATGCCACAGAGCTTATATAATTTCACCTACTCCCAAGGTACTTCTCAGTTGAATGACATCAACAGGCCTTGTAAAGTAGGGTGAGGGGAAGTGTGAAAGGTGGTACACAACTCAAAATGGTATAACCCACATAGTATATGATTCTCACACAAACACACACACTTACTTTCCAGTATTGAAATTAGACCCTCTGTCTATCTAATTATTTGTACTATAGTGTTACACAGTTACCACACATGCTACAGAGCTTACTGGACTGACAATTGGCTAGAAGTGCTGATAACTCCACAGCTGAGGTAAAGTATTACAGGTGGCAGAAAGTCTGCCTTCAGTTTTTCCCTTAGATCTTGCTAGTTCTTTCTCTCTTGCACTTCAAATAGTGTAATAGCTTTGCACTTCAACAGATTTTTGTATCGAGTAGTGTAGCACACCTGAGAGACATCAGCAGTAGTTGTTCCTCACAAAATTAGCCCTAGTACTTAATAGTTATGACAACCCCTCCTGCAGGATTGAAGTGCAGTTCTCAGTGCTTTCACCTATTAACCTGGTGGACTTGGCCATTCTGAGGCACTGTCGCAACTGCCTGATGTACAGAGAAAACCCTGTCCTCTAAACTCCAAATACTCAGACTTGTGAGTGATATCCCTATATCACCAAATGTGGAAATATGCACTCTCCAGTGAAGACTGGACTAGCTGGTCAAGAAGATTAGGTCAACACCTGCACCACACCACATGGAACACATAACCCTCCAGAACACCCACTATCACAGCCCTGACATACAAATAAAAAACACACACCCACCTTCAAAGTGGCACTCAATGCACATTTATCCAAACAGCACAAACCAGCAAGACAGACTCCCACTTGACCACCACAACACAGCACAAACCACAGGATACATGTCTCACCTACACAGTGTGCCCCTCAACCTACGCCCCTAAGGCTAACCACATTGCCCAATACAGTAATCATAGGTGAGTGAGGCATGCAGATGTCCCTCTCACTGGGTTGAATATCGAGAAGGTAACAGTCAGCTGTCTGTCACATGCCAGCATCCAACACATAACACACCCAGTCAGGTCACTCCACAACAACTACAAGTATCACTCTGTCATTGTCCATGTGCATGTGAATGACCTGAGGTGCACCTCCCTGAACTACATGACAAAGGACATGGTTGAGCTCTCAGATTATGTGGTCCAGGCAGGTATGACAGTAGCCCTGAGCAGTATACTACCATCACCCAGAGTGATACTGCAGTACTAACAACAAATGATTGACTTCAACATTGGCCTATGTGTTGTGTGTCATTCTCAGGGGATCCAGTATCTGTCTGCTTGGGATAACATGATTCACTGAAAGTGTGATAAGAAACCTTGGGACACAGGTGGACAGTAGTCTCTCCTTTGATAATTACATTGCCACAGTGGTCAGGAAATCCTTCTATGTAGCACACGTCATCACAAAAGGTTTCTCATCCAGAAAAAAAGAGGTAATTGTTCCCCTCTAATCATCACTCATTACATCCATTATAGAGTACAATGCCCCTTTTGGTATGCACCTCACGAGACATCTACAACAACTGGAAACGCCGTATAAATAACTCACAAAGAGGATTACTGGCCTCAAACAGATGCCCTATGCAGACCGTTTCAAAAACCTCCAGCTTTACTCCGTCGCATATAGCCTACTCAGAGGCAATCTCTATGTAACATAAAAAGCTATGTCAAACCCAGAGCTGTTGGACATGCTGCACTTAAAGAAATCCCAATCCCTCTGAGCTACATGCTCTAGGGACCTAAACCTTGTCACCACAATAAACAGAACATGCTGGAGGGATAGATTCCTGCCCCAGAGAATTCCCATACTCTGGAACAGACTACCTATCTATGTCAAACAGAGCTCCTCATTTGCACTCTTCAAGAAAAATCTTGATGATTGGATGGGAAATAGGAAATTCACCCTGGGGATCACTTCTGTGGCTCTTCTTGACAGAGGCACAGGAAAATAATTTTCTTGGGTGACGAAAGCCAAGGTACCTTTTTGGCTAGGCATATATAGGCCCTAGGGCCAATAGCCTAGTACCTACCTATGAAACTATGACAGACCTTGATGCCTTACCAGATATGGCCTGCATCTGTCACCCCAGGGTTTACAGGTACTGGCTAAGTCTCTTGTCACCCCTATAGTGTCTTTTTAGGCAGTGCTCTAAATCAAATTACCATGTAACAGCTAGAAATAAATGCCATGTGAGGGTCATGCTGCTTAACACAAGATGTCTAAATCTCAGGTTGCAGTCATTCAAAGTACTCCTCAAAATGGAGAACATTGACATTTGTGCTGTAACAGAGACCTGGTTTACAGCAGCAGACAGCAGCTCTGCACTAACAGGCTATGACACATTCCACACCTGTCAGCCCAAAAACATGGACCATAGCTCCACAGGCGGTGGTGTCTCCATATTCATAATGGATGTTCACACCTCCAGACTAGTATCCCAGCATAATGCATCTGAGATACTTTAGGTACAACTGACACTGGGTAATAGTACACTCCAGGTCATAGCCTGCTATAGGTCCCCATCCATGTCCCTAGAATGTCAAGCCACATTCCTTACGCCCTGGTATTTATCAAGGTCCCACACAACACTCTCATAGTAACCCCTCCATCAATTGGGAGAAGTAGTGAAGCACCTGTACATTGGCCCAACACTTCCTGGAATTCATCAGTTCTAATGCCCTGGACTGACTTCATACTGACCCCCAGCAGAGGAAGCAACAACCTTGACCTGTGTTGATTACATACATATGGGACTGTTGCTCGACAAAAGTAGTCAAGTCCTACCTGGTCGGATCCAAACATAATGTAATCACTATGGAAATACACATCTCACCCACACCCCCCACAAAGGTAACCACCTTGAAAAACTTCTACAAAGCTGATTTTGGACTCATAAAACAGAAGTGGTTGGCTTCACAACACCTATGCCAATGATGAATAGCTGCATGTCAAATCATACACAAATGCACTGTACAAACATGTACATAAATGCATACTAGCCATAGCCAACAGAACCAAGATGCTCTCCTCCAAACACTGGAAACCAATGTGGTGGTCCTTTGCCATTAATAAACTGTACAACAGAAGGAAGACACTGTTGCAGAAAAAAAGGTGAAATCCCAAGACTGGAAAATCCCCTTATCATCTACAGCCAGCTATGAAGGCAGAATTGCAGCAGACACTGACAACAATCACAAAAGCCTTTGATAGTTATATCAACAACCTCCACAGCAATACCCAGAATTGTTGTGAGCTACTGCACAGTGCTAACTCCTATACAGATATTAGCAACAGTCTTGCCAACACATTCAGTGCCAATTTTACTGCTCTCTCCCACCCTAAGGGAACAATCACAATGGCAGAAGAATGCCAGACCCCCAGCCTTACTGCAGCCCAGGTTAAACCTGCATCATACACAGGCAAGAATACAGCTTCCATGACCCCCAAAAATATCCTGGCTGTGTTCTACATGAACTACAAAGAGACCTGGCACCACATCTGTATGCCCTGTTCAGTCACAGCCTCACCTCAGGCTTTGTCCCTCCAAAATGGTGCACTGCTACAGTCATCCCTCTCCATAAAGAGGTAGCAACTATAGACTCAGGGGATTATTGGCCCATTAGACTGACAAGTCTGATATGTACAGCTATGGAGCTCATCATCAGGGACCTGTTAAAAAAAATGTAGGTAATCACCTAACTCCGGACCCCACACAGTTTGGCTTTGTGAATGGGAGATCATGCCTGCTCAACCTGGTTGACTTCTTTGAGTCAGTCACCAGGGCTGTGTATGAAGGTAAGGCACTACATACAGCCTACCTCAATCTAGCCAAGGCTTTTGATACCATTCCTCAGTCAGGAATTATTGATGAACCCACCAAACTAGGCATCAACCCCTATATTACTAGATGGGTTGCAAACTGGCTCACAGAACACACAGTTTGACAATAGCAAACTCCAAGTCAGACTGGCAAGCAGTCACAAGTGGAGTCCCACAGGGATCAATCCTGGGTACTCTCCTGTCCAGCATCTACATCTCAGGAGTCCAGCCCAACACAGAGAATCTCTGGCTGACCAAGTTCACTGAG
>NC_056728.1:1551828242-1551935742 GCF_019279795.1 Protopterus annectens
AAACATTTATAACAGATTATAATATACCACATCTTCAGAAATTAGGCTTGTATTTCCAATGATTTCTGTTAATTTCTGGAAAGACTTCTAACTGCATTTTACAAGGCGACATGTGTAATTATTTAAAACTGCATTTTGCCTAGTTTTGTCATAACATTGATGACAACATTTCTATTAAATATGTAACAAGTCTAATGATAGTTATTAGATTATTTCCTACATTTAACATCAGATTATTTGAATACTAAATAATTGCAAATTAGAGTCTAAACTAAAGTCTGTCATATAATTTTGACAGACTACGATACTGTCTTTAGCAAGCTTGCCAAAATGCTCACTAATTTAAACAACTTTAATTAGATAATAGCAGTAATGTCATTATAACATCAAGCATTCATTACACTTTCCTTTAATATTCACAAAAGTACATAACTACTTCTTGGCTGCCTTCTTACAATCTAAATTAGGAAAATCATAAGTCTTGTCTTCAATGTCGATATTTATACAGTCCCATTTTCATATGGTTTCTAATTATTGAGAGGTAATATCTACCACTAGTAAAATATTCTTCACCCTCTAACTGCTCAGTTGTACTCAGTCTTTCATTTTTAAGAAGCAGATGACCAGAGGATTCCACTAAGAAAGGTTTCAGAATAATTTGTAATTTGTAACCTAGTCAATACAGCATGACTCAGAACATTCTGGTAACCTTGCATGCAAAATAACGGAAGCAGTGAAGAAAACCTAGCAACTTTGGCCCAAACAGTAAAATTGATTCATTATTGACAATCAATAAATTAAACTAAACAATCATGGATGCTTGTGAAACTGTTTATGTTCTAAAAATATATATATAAAAGGCTACATTAAACTACATTTAACTAACACTTGATGCAGAACATTATATTTACCTGCATCCATGATTTGCATGCAAGGCAGTTGTATTTATGCTACAGACTGAATGTAGGTTTAAGATTAAAAGGAAACTCTCTGTTGAATTGAGGGGGAAACACATTTTTTTTCAATTAGTATTAGTATTATTGTTTAATTTAAAATATTGAACAGTTATTCACAATCATTGCATTCATGCTAAGAAAGTCACAAAATTTCTGTTTCCTTGTATTCAAAAACGCTTAGAAAGTTGAATAAGCCTTAGCGCAGAAGGCTTGCCCATCACACTAAGCATTTCAAATTCATAAAGACAGATTTCAGAAGAGCTGCTCTCAGTGTGTCTGCCCTGATTCTGAAAGACCTGTTCTTAGCATAAGTGACTTACTTTGAAGGAAGGCCTATCTATAAGCAGGCTTACACTGGGGACCAGATTCCAGAACACCTGCCCTCAGCCTTCTTTCACTGTAAGTGGTCAAGAACCAAACAACACTGCAAATGTCGAAAATAGCAGCATGAACTTTAATATAAGCACTTTTGTCCACTTCAATTTAGCTATGGACTTCTTCAGATATAAAACAAAAACTGCCCTTCCAAATTTGTTTATAGTAAACCCTTATACTGCCATCTAGAGTTAAAAGTACAAAATTACATGATACAAAAACACATACCAAAATAACATTGTAACAAAATGTTAAAAAAATTAAGGTGTAAAGTAAAATCATTCTTAAAGACACAGTGTTCAACACCACAATCCTAAAGTGAATGAAAACTGTGGATATTTACCTCATGGGGGCCTTAGCATGAAGACTGGTCTCATAGACAAAGTCACATGCTAATATGGCAGTCAAGGAAAGTGGCTAATGCTCATGAGCCATGTGCTATCACTTGGAAATGTCCTCAGATCCTGTTTTACTTTGATAAATGACTTAAAAATAACTTGGCTGAGTAAAAACTTAAAGAATAACTTGGCTGAGTATATGTCAGTCACCCATTCATTCCGGTGGGAGTATTTGAAGTACAGGTAAGTTGAACAAAGATGTGTAGGTGGGGAGTGTTAGTGTGCATAGGTGTAGGATTTGTGTATGCATGTCAGTAGAGGCATAACTGAAGCTGCATTATTGAGTGCATGTATCTATATGGGTAAGTGTGTATTTGCTTGAGTGGACACACTGACAAGGTTAAATAGAGTATCAAGAATGGAACTGAGATCTTTAGAAAAGGGTAGGCGCAAACTACATAGGAAAAAATGGGAATTATGGGAACAATGCATATGGGGAGGAATGAGGTTTAAAAGGTGGCAGGACTTAAATGAGCTATGTAATGTTTGACTGAAAATGATTGAGTAGATTATAAGTGATGTATAATCTTTGCAACTGGGAGTGTGTCAGTATGGTTTGCAATGTAAAATGCTTGCAACTAGGATTGTATCTGTGTGGTTTGTTTTCATTTATATAAATGTATGATTGCTTATGTCATAAGTGATGGTTTAGTAAGGATGCATCTTGCTTAAAAAGGGGCTGGAATTCAATAATTGATAATGTGGCTTAGGTTATATGAAATATAGCAATATAGGTGAAGTATAATGTTTGTTAAGTTAATTTGTTAATACAGTTTGATTACTTTTATATAAATGTAAATTTGCCTAGGTCACAAGTTTTAATTCAATAAAGGTGTTTAAAAAAAGAGTCAAGATGTGTGTGTATGTGTGTGTGTATGTGTGTGCATGTGTATGTGTGTGTGTGTGTGTGTGTGTGTGTGTGTGTGTGTGTGTGTGTGTGTGTGTGTGTGTGTTTGTGTGTGTGTTAGCCATAGGCTGGCGCCAGCAAAGGGGGCCTAGGGGATGCAAACTAGCAGGAACACTTCCAGTATTTATTTGGTGTGGGGTATACCAGGATGGGATGGGCAGATGGTGTGGTGTGGTGGGGCCATGCTTTGCTGCTAGGCACCAGTTGACCTAAGGCCGCTACTGCTGTGTGCACGCGTGCATGTGTATGAAAGTTTCTGTTAGCTAACAATGTGAGTGTGTGTTTCTGTGGGTGTGACCATGTGGTATGGGCTTTGTTGATGTGCAAATGTGGGTTGTGCATATGGGAAGGTCTGGGAGTATGTGTGTGTGTGTATGTGTGTGTGTGTGTGTGTGTGTGTGTGCGCGCTCCCGAGTGTGCATGTGTATACATGTGTCCGTGTGCATGTGTGTGTGTGTGTGTGTGTGTGTGTGTGTGTGTGTGTGTGTGTGTGTGTGTGTGTGTGTGTGTGTGAGTGAATGAGTGGGTGATTATGTTCACAACTAGGGAGTTTATCTTTACTAACATGACAGATGTGCTGCTAGGGAGAACACTAGCATAGTCAGATCTGACAGTACTACTGTTTGACTGACAGACATTGTAGTTTTTCAGTAATGAGGTGTTTCTGATTTGTTTTCTTATTTGTCTCTGAATTACATGTTCTCACTGCCATATTGATTGACCAACACCACACTGGTCAAATAGCATGAGCAGTGAACATTTCTTCACACTATATCTGAAAGTCCTTAGTGCATGTAATTACAATACTGTATTTGTATTTACATTATATGGCTACAATTCCAACTATATTCACCTCACCCACCATTCCTTCTACTCTTCTTAATCAAACTCATCCTGTTTCCTTATTACATTTTTCCTAAAGACCAAGACTTACCCTAATACCCCACTAGATCTTAGTGTATCCTCCACATTTCTCAATTACGTATTTATTCTGTATTATTACTAAAATTACCAAATCAGGCATTTTTATCATTACCATGCCTCTAGATGTCCATAAAACCCATTGTCCTTATATTTACATACTTCTGTAGTCATCAGTTCCTTTCTCACTATCTGAATCTTCCAATACCTCTTGGAAGCAGACAAGGTGACCAGAATATTATACAGTACTACCCCTATATGATTCCCTCCAAGATTATTCTGTTTGCACAAACCCTCTTGTATTTTATGGTATCTTCATGTCTTCTTCCACTTCCTTAGCATCTCATTACCATACATTCTTTTATAGCACAATTAATCGTCATCAAATTCCCCTCTTTTGCCTCTAAGGACAGCATTAATGCTCTCTACTTTTCACTTATCTTAACACACACAGATACTGATTTACTACTCTTTTCTCCTCTCATTTCCATCTGATGGGCTCATTTTCTAGTCTAGTAAAACTTCCACTCAACTTCCTAGGCTTTTTTTCTTTTATTTCTCCCATTCCTCTGCAACTGTCAGTTGTCAAGTACCCTATCACAGCTTGCATGCTCAGTGTGTGTGTGTATGTGTATGGGTCCAGGACTAATGCTCGACCGGCCATTTCACCGAATGTGAAACAGCTGGGCATACTTACGCAAAAGTGCTTTCACCGAAGAAGCAATTTTGCATAAGTATGCCTGTTGTGGAGATCACACTACAGTGGGGATAAGGGAAAATTCTCTTTTCCCTACTGTAGTGCAACCTCGGAGTGAGAATATAAAATTAAGTGGGTGTGGGGGGTGCAGGGGGGCTTGACCCCCTGCAAAAACGTAAATGTAATGTTCATTTATTTATTTTTTTTAACACACTTTAACAAAAGCGCCTTTTCGGTGAAAGCGCTTTTGTTAAAGTGTGCTCAGTGATAATGGATTCGGACTGTTGAATTTTCATTCAACAGTCCTAGATCCATGTATATATGTGCCTATATTATTTATTTATTTATTTTACATTTGTTGACCAGGCTAGTCCAACTGGATATATGTCCATTTTCAGTAGAGGCCTGGGGAGAAAAGCTCCACTGAAGATAATAGTAATGTCAGATACAGTACATTTTTAAGACTAGAATACAAGTTATTTACATAGTAGCTTAGTGATCAAAAAATTTTACAAGACAATAGTGACACATATTTATATGGCAGAGACAAGTACATAGAGTAGAGAGCTTGCTAAACATGAACAAGCTCTGTAGTAGCTTCTAAGAAAGGGTAAGTTAGTACTAACTTTAGTTAGCTGACAGCTAATGCACTCTGAGGTTAATAGGAAGGTGGACAAAGAGATAAGTATAGATTAAGTATGAAGGAAGGAGATGATTAATCTGGGCTGGTGCATGGACATAGCCAGTGATTTTTAAGGTATTCCTTGAGTTGCTTTTTGAAAATTAGTGTAGAGGAAAGAGATGAGAGTTCCGTGGGAAGCAGCTTCCAAGTTTTACCTACAGTGTTGGAGAACAGAGGGTCCCCAGCCTTATTGTTAGATTTATGTATAGATACTAGTAGTTTATTTGCTGAGCATAGGGTTGAAAAATTTGTGTAGGGGGTAATAAGGCTAGTGAGTATTGGAGTATTACTAGGATGATAGAGGATATTGTGTGTGATAATAAGTTGGAAAAATATAAGTTGATTATGGAGTTCTAGCCAACCAAGTTGTTTTAGATTGTGACAATGGTGGGTTCTGAATGGGGAGCTTGTGGCAAATCTGGCAATGTTATTATAGGAGGCTGCAAGTTTGTTGAGGTTGTTTTTAGAAAGATTGGTATAAATGGGTGAGGCGTAAAGGAGGGTAGAGATAAGATGGGTGTGGGCAATAGTAGTTCTAGCTGTTGGAGTAAGGAAGGGTTTAATCCTGTAAAGGGAGCCTAGCTTTCTGTTAACTGATTTTATTGTAGTATTGATGTGTGTGTCAAAGGTAAGGTTATGATCTATTGTAACTTCTAAGAGTTTGATAGTTGGGTCGGGAGATATAACAGTGCCATTATAAGATAATACTGTGAAGTCTATTTGTGAGGACTTTCTTGTTGGATTGAAGAGCAATAATTTAGTTTTTTGGGGTTCGGGAAAAGGCAGCACTGTAGGAACCAGTTTTTCACTATGTTAAGTACATTTTGGGTGAGTGATTGGTGTTCAGATAATGAAATAGTGGAGCATATTAATGTTGAATCATCTGCATATTGTATGCAGGTAGCTTGTAGAATTATTAAATTAAAGTCATTAATAAAAATTGAGAATAGGAGGGGGCCCAAAATAGAGCCCTGAGGGACACCAAGTACTAAGCACATGCAAGCCAATGTGCCATTTTGTAGTGAGCAGCCAAGGTGTAAGCATGCATGTGTGCAGTAGTCAGTCAGTTACCTTAGTTCACTTAAGTTTAATGTTCCTACTATCCATCCTGATGTGTTTGTAGCAACAGCAATATCGTAATCGCACAAAATGTATAAAAAAGGGAAAATGACCATTTTGTTTTGCTATGTGCTACTTTTTCATGTTAACTAAAGTTATTCAAAGGTGCAGTATTACAGTATAGTTATTTCAAAGAGCGCAGTCATTTCAAAGAGATTTTGTCCATTTGAATATTATTACAAATACCTGGTTTGTGTGTGTGTGTGTGTGTGTGTGTGTGTGTGTGTGTGTGTGGTGTTGAACCATAATTTGTTGGCATGGGAGAAGGAAGGCTGCTTTTTCTGACTAAGCTGCACATACAAAGGCATTTATTCCACTTCATTTAGCTGGTTCAGAGGCCATTGAAAGAGAGCATTCAATCGTGTATGGACCTACTGCATATGCAGGGGAGGGGGAAAACTGCCATATAGTGGTACGGGCTGAAAATCAGGACAACCCGGAGTGTTTAAAACATAAATTTAGTAAAATGTGTAACCCTCAAATGAATATTACAATGGAAAGGCACTTGTTTTACACAAGGGATCAAATGCCTGGTGAAAATTTTGTAGCATATGTAACTGATTTGTGAAACAAGTCAAAAACATGCAGATTTGATGATTTAAGAGATGAGTTGATAAAAGACAGGCTTGTGCGTGGTATTAAAGGTGATGCAATGAGAAAGATTTTGCTTTGAAACAATGATTTAACTTTAAATAAGGCCACTGAGATTTGTTAGATATATGATCTCACAGAAAAGCACACAAATATGCACATACATGAGAAAATCATGTTTTCAGTGAATTCCAGTGCTAATCTTGATAGTATGCAGCATGTAGTTAAAAGATACAGGCACAAGGGTGGGGCAGCTTCAGAGAAACCCAGAGCCTTTCAAGCAGTTCCAGGGCAGCTCCAGTAAAATCTAATGCATGCTCAATGAAACACAAGGGTGACTCAGCAAAACCTGTAGCTAACCTTATAGTAATTATTGTGCTAATCATGAATCTAAAAGTGAAAAGTGCTTAGCTTTTGTTCAGCAGTGGCACAAATGTCTAAAGTGGAATCATTTCAAAAGACTTTGTAGATCAAATGAGACTCATTCTTTTATTAAAAGATAACATTTAAAGAAACAAGTTGATCAATTAGAAAGCTACTTTTTATGTTGATGTTGTATCAGTGCTTGGTGAATCAATGCAGTAGATTTGTGAACAAAGAATGAAGAATTTTGTACTGTTCTGATTAATGGGAGACCTGCAGAGCTCAAAGTTGATACTGGATCAAAGTGCAATGTTATATCACAGAAACATTTGCCAAAGTAAGTGGTGGTGAGAAGCATGATCTGGTAAAGTGTGCAAAACGTGTTGCTTATGGTGGTGAAGAAATTCAAACCAAAGGTTCAGCAGTTCTTTCATGTTACTCTACTTGGAATAGCTATGACTTGCAGTTTTATGTAGTCAAGAGACACATACAGTCATTATTAGGCCTCAGCGACAGTTTGAAGATGGGAATGCTTCCATTTAATAAAGAAGTCCACCATGTAAGCTTGAATGTTAACAGCTCAAATTTCACCAAGACTATGCAGTTCCTTTTGAAGACAAACTAGGCAAACTCTCAGTTGTGTACTCCATGAAGTTAGACCCTGAATTAAGCCCAGTTATCAGATCAGCACAGAATGTTCCAGTAGCTATGCAGAATAGAGTCAAGGCTGAGCTAGACAGAATGGTGCAGCAAGGAATAATTTGTCCAGTTGAAGAACCAACTGAATGGGTATCCTCCATGGTGGTAGCTCATAAGAAAAGCTCAGATGATATTAGAATATATATTGATCCAAGAGATTTGAACAAAGCACTAAAATAATCTCATCATCCAATACAAACAGTCAAAGAAGTTGTTGCTCTTATGCCAAATGCCACTGCTTTTCCTGTCTTAGATGCAAAAAGTTTGTTTTGGCAAATTTTGCTTGACCGAAAATCTCCATTGCTCACCACTTTCAGTACACCATTTGGAAGGCACAGATTTTTGAGAATGCTGTTTGAAATACATTCTGCCAGTAAAGTCTTTCAACGTGCAATAGAGCTTTTTTTTTTTTTTTTTTTTTTTCTGGCTACCCGTGTACTTCAATAGTAGATGATATTCCCGTAGGAGGCAATGGTGAAATCAAACATGATAGAAACTTCAAGAAAGTTCTGGAAATAGCTTGTGAAGTGAATCTTAATCTGAATCCTCAGAAATGCAACTTCAGGCTATGAGAAGTTACTTATGTTGGTCATTTGTTTACCAGTTCAGGCTTATAACTAGATCCTTCCAAGCAAACAGCAATTCTTCAGATACCAGCTCAAGAAAATGTCCAAGCCCTACAATGTTTTCTTGGCATGGTCAACTATTTGGAAAAGTCCATTCCAGATATGAGTCAACTTTCAGCACTGCTAAGAGAGCTGACATACAAAGATATAACCTGGTCCTGGTCAGAAGGACACCAAAGACCATTTGATATCCTGAAACAAAAACTTGCCAGTCCATCTATTTTAAGATACTATGATGTTCACAAATCAGTAACTTTTTCCTGTGATGCTTCTTCTAAGTTTGGTCTTGGTGTAGTCATTCTTCAAGAGGGAAGAACAGTAGCCTGTGAGTCTAGAACTCTAACCCAAACTGGGATGCATTATGCTCAGATAAAGAAAGATCTCTTGGCAATTGTGTTTGCATGTTCGAAGTTCCATGATTGTATTTATGCCCGACCTATTCAAATTGAGACTGACCACCAACCTTTAGTTACTATTTTGAAAAAGTCAATACACACAGCTCGTGTTAAATTGCAATGCATTATGCTCACATTGCAAAAGTACTATTTTCACTTGGTCTACACAAAAGGAAAACTTCTTTATCTTGCTGATACTTTATCCAGATCACACAGAAAAAAACACTCAACAGCATGAAAATGAGAAACCTGATTTTGAAGTCATAGAAAGTAGAAATATTTCTTTAACACATCTTGATGAGCTTAGAGCTCACACAGCTTCAGATCCAATTCTCCAGAAGTTCAACTACTTTATCAGTCAGGGATGGCTGTCAAAGCAATCTTTTTTGCCATCAGATGTGCAGCAGTATTTTCCTTACAGAGATGAGATTTTGATGGAAGATGGTATCATCATGAAAGGTCCAAAAGTAATCATTCCAAAATCTTAGCAACAAGACTATACTAAGATCTTGCATCATGGCCATCCAGCACCTGATTCCATCAAAAGAAGGGTGAGAGGTCTAGTATTTTGGCCTTCTATGTCCAAAGACATTGAGAAAGAACTTTCATCTTGTTCTGTTTGTAATAGTACTAAACCACATCAGCAAAAAGAAACACTTCAGCTAAGCCAGATTCCTGAACTACCTTGGTTGACAGTAGCCACTGATATTTTCAAGAGAATTGGTCAACATTACTTGCTGTTGATAGACTCTTATTCAAATTGGTTTGAGATTGACTTACTTCCTAATATCATGTCTAATACTGTAACTAAGTTGAAGAGACATTTTTCTCTCAATGGTAGTCAGCACAGAATCATTTCTGACAATGGTCAACACTTTACAAGTCAGCAGTTCAAAAGATTTTATGAAATGTGGGACTTTGTTCATATTATGAGTAGTCCTGAATACTTGCTGTCAAATGGCTTGGCTGAAAGTGCAATTCAAAGTGCAAAACAGCTGTAAGAGAAATAAAAATGATACAATACCGATGTTTTTCTAAATCTCCTGAGTCTCAGAAACATTCCTTGCTATAATCGTGTTGGTTCACCTGCTCAGAGACTTATGTCCAGACAAACCAGAACCACATTGCCAATCAGTAGCAATTTGTTAGTTCCATGTGCTAAAAATAACAAAGCTGTGAAAGCTCAACTCTTGAAAAAGCATTTGTCCCAGACATCCTACTGTGATAAGACCAGCAAAACACTCAATCCATTAAAAGAAGGGGTGATAGTGAGAATGCAGACAGCAAAAGGTTTCAATTGGATTGGATTTGTGAAAAGTTTGCATCAAGAGCCGAGATCATACATCGTGGAATCGCAGGGAATAGTATTTTGGTGGAATCGGAAGCATTTATTTATTATTATTATTTATTACTGGTGTCTGAGCCAGTGTTACAGCATCTTGCCTGTAATAAAGACTCTAATTCTCAGAGTGACTTATCCAGTGTTCTAGTACCAGTGGACATTCCAGCAGAATTTCCCCAAGAGTCCTAAAGCAGAACATTCCCTAGTGACTGTCCCTGTTGCTAAACTCAGTCCTAACTATTACATTACAAGATCAGGTCACATTTCTAGACCTAGTTCCAGTTACACAGCAACCTGGACATGAATGTTGTTTTGTTTATTATTGTCTGTATAATTGCATGCCTATTCAAATGTCATTGTCAATGCAAGACAGCTCAGTAAAGAGGGAGGATGTAGATCAGAGTGTGTGATATACCTTTAAGAAGATTTCCAGTCAGCAGGCACATGTATATAAGTACTGAGCATGTGCAAGCAAGAGTGCCATTTTGTAGTGAGCAGCCAAGGTGTAAGCATGCATGTGTGTAGTAGTCAGTCAGTTAGCTTGTTTAATTTTAATATTCCTGCTATCCATTTTGATGTGTTTGCATCTAACAAACTACTTAAATGAACACCCATCCTCATCGTCTTATTGAATATACTCAAGACAAGTGACATCTCTTCCACCTAACATCATACTCTACTTCCTATTCAAATAGTGTATTGTTCTCTATTCATCCTTGCTTTTCTCCTTCAAATCCATATGTGAGGATGTTCCATCCTTTTCCTTTTCTCTATTTCTTCAAGGATATCACTTTGCAATCATTCAGATTCTCTCATCCCATCTACCACCACTTTTTGATTACTCATTTATTGAAAGTATTTCCATCACTCTCAATCTATGTATGCTGAATGCATTTTATAGTCATGCATACCAGATTTTCTGCACAGAAATTTGCCTCAGAAAATAGACAGTCTGCTATCAATAATATTTAAAGGCAAGTAAGGCTCTGTCATTCCCAAAGTAAATGAAAAAATCATTCCTAGGCCTCTTCTTTGATCCTTTTCTAACCCTTACTACACAAATTGACATTTCCAACAAACTGTTAGTTCAACTATAATTGTTACTGAACTGTTCACCCACCAAAACAAAAACACAAATCACAAATGATCAAGACTTTGCAACCAGCTTTATTAGCAAACATAGAAAATACATCAACATAGCCATACAATAAAACAACTTTGCAGCATAACAGAATGCTCACCTGTATCATAGGCTCTTTAATAAATTCGTCAACACATTCTTCCCAAATTAGACAGAACATTAGACTGTTCACCACACATCTACTGCTTACTGACCACAATTCTACTCCACCAGACAGTGTAATACCAGTTATACAACCCAAATATGAGTGCCAACTGAACTCAGAAGGGGGGGGGGCTCTGGAGATGGAGCCTAGATGGCCAACTGAAAGCAGTGAATTTTAAGAGCTCCATAAACTAGTATAATAATACAAGAACATTTTATTATTTTCAAGTTTAAAACATCAGAAATCTATACATAAACTACTTAACTACATAAATATCAATTTTGGTGGAAAAATGTTCCTGTCAGGTAACTTGGAAGTATATTGAGTCACTGAATATGAACAACTCAAGGACTTCTCATCCAGATGCTGCTTTGAAAAAAGAACTGCAATTGATGATATCTGCCTTACAAGAACCATCTTTGAAGATGGATAGCTTTAAAAATGACTTAGAAAACCTCAAATTAAATTCTCAAAAACAGACTGATACTCTTAAGGAACTATTACAGCAACACCATACAAAAATAACAAATATAGAGACGTCTCTAAATGACATTGAAGGGGGACTCAAAGACGAAGAATTCCAAAAAGAATTTCTGCTTAAACAGAATACATTGCTGCTTAACAAAACAGATGACTTAGAAAACAGGGAAAGGAGAAACAACATAAGGATTTTTAGTCTGCCTGAAAACACTGAAGAAGACATTATTTCATTCTTAACAACTTGGATTCCTGAATTTTTAGACTTGAAAGCGAGACTTTCATTTGAAATTGAAAGGGCGCATAGAGCATTGAGGAAACCTGCTTCTAACTTAACACATACACCACCTAGATCCATAGTTATAACATTTCTTTCATTTCTGGACAATGAACTAATATTAAAATCTGCTTGGAGAAAATCACCCTTAGAATACAATCAAAGCCTGATAAGGTTTGACAATGATTATTCTTCCAGAATACTAGAACAAAGGAAATAAGTCTGGCCAATAATGAAACTGTTGAAACAAAACAACGTTAAAGCACAGCTGGCCTTTCCAGCCAAGATAAAAATACTCTTTGCCAATGAGATGAGAACCTTTAAAGATTTAGAAGATGCTACTATATTCATCAAAAATAACAACATAGTGTATATCCCAGAAGAAATGGAATGGATGGCCCCTACTCTTAAAAGAATATAAGAAACAAATCCTGGACTGATGCTAAAAAGAAGAAACAAAAAACTGATTCCAAGATAGCTGTCCCAAAATATAACTCTTACAACTACATCTCTCAAAGTATCAACTGATATGGTGCATCACTTGTCATCTGTTTTTATTTAAAAAAAAGAAGGGTTTCTTAAACAACTGAGAAACAGTAATGATTCATTCATAATGTTCAGAGTCCAACAATTCTTCACAAAGGTAGGTCAAGATGGGTTGCTATTTACATTAAATATAAGCCAAACAAAGCAACATATAATACAAACTTATAAGTTTCTATTCCCCTAGTTAAACTCAATGAGTACTTATCTTGTTCATTTTTCATTGATTTACTTATAATAATTTAAGTTATTAATTAACTAATTCAACAAGGTACCATTCATCAGAGTTCAGACTCAAATGTAACACATTAACATTATATATAACAGCAGTAATAGTAGAGTGTTTTGAAAAAAAAATGCTGTCATGGAGACTAATGCCTTCTTCAGTTAAAGTATGATTTAGAAATGTCATATATATCCTGATTAAGTAATAGTAGCAAGCTGTTAGTACAAATGACATTATTATTCTGTCTAAATATAGTCAATATCAATTATGGCAGGTATTATAGCTTTGAGTGCTGTTTGATCAATCCTGATATGGTGTGCATGGATGCAGCCATGTCTGGCAGCTAGTACAAATGTCATTATTATTCTGTTTAAACAAAGTTAATATCAATTATGGCAGGTATCATAGTTTTGAGTGCTGTTTGATTAAGCCTGATATGGTGTGTGTGGATGCAGCTGTGTCTGGCAGCTGTTGTATGTTGCCGTTTTCGTCTCTGAGAAAGTGTGGACTGTGGCTTGTGATCAAGGTTTACTGATGCTTGTGTATTAGGAAGAGACCTTTGGTGTTTTAACCTGAATCTAGGGGAAGGGGGGTGGATAAAACTGTGATCTGGGATATTTTGGCAGAGAATAGTTTCTATATACATCTCCTGAGTGAGAGGTGGGAAGGCTGGAAGAATGTGTTATCTCTTGTTGTGGCGGCTTGTTGGGAGGTTTTTTTTTTTTTTTTTGATCTGTTTGCTCTCCTTTCTTTTCCTGGCTGCTGTCTCACTGAAAGGCAGGGAATTTAGGCTTGAAGTTGCACTGAAGTGAAGCTTTGCTTCAGGTGTATCGCGAGCCTCTGGTATGCAGTACACAGACACACTAACAGAAGCAGATGCTCCCAGGTTGCTATGGTAATGTAAAAAGAGTGACAATAACACTTAACAGCTCTGAGGAGCCTCCAATATGATTCTGGGCAATGAAGGTTTTGGTTTAAAAATATATATATATATATATATGTATATATATATATATATATATATATATATATATATATATATATATATATATATATATATATATATATATATATATATATAAAATAAAGGGGCTGTTTTAAACCACATCTACACACATTGATGGTCTCTCAACACTTCATTTAGCTCACTAAGTGGATTCTTGATAAAAAAAAGATAATAATAAGCACAATTTTATATTTAAAATGTATTTTGGTCCAAACACATTAAGGACTTACATAAGAGTGGAAGTCTGAGTTATTGTGAAAGACAAAGAGCACTTGGTCTTGTGCAATAACCTTTGCAGTGGTCTGGTAGGTCAGCTTGCTCTGAAGTGTTTGGTATATGGGGATAGCTGATTCTAGGGGTGTTTGGGTTGGCAGGAAGTGCTAGAGAGTCATCAGATTTCCTTCATGGAAATATCTGTGGGAATGGAAGGTGTGTTGAGTGGTTCACTGGCAGAGTGGCCACTGCATGGAACAGGCTGGTAAAATGGAACAGGGCAAATATTGGTTTGGATATTTTAAGAACAGCCTGGAAACACACCACATGAACTAGTGAATGGTATTCTGGCAAAACTGGATGAGCATTGTTGTCCGTGCTTGAAATACTGATATGTGTGCATGTAAGGATGGAAATATACTTATAACAAATAAGAAACTAGAAGGGTCTCATAATTTAAAGTCTATGGACTGTATAAACATGCTTGGGAGGAGCTAATAATAAGAATAAGTATTGCAGTTTGTGGTCTCTCAAATAACTAAGCAACAGCCAAAAAAAAAAAACACACGCACACACAATAGTTATGTAATGTATGATTTTAGTAAATCTAGACATAAAATATATAATTGTCATATAAAATGTAGCAGCCTGCTGAATTTAGATATTAAAGACAGGATTTAATAACATAGGGTTGTTTATAATAAGGGTCGATATGATATGTTCGAAGTTTTATAACTTCAAACGTTAAACTATCGAATTTAAATGTTCAACATTATAAAACTTCGAACATATGTAAAAAAAACCCAAACCCAAAACTAATGGCTGTTTGCAGGGGTGCAAGCCCTCTGCATCTTCCACGTGGGAGACTGCACCCACCCACACCCTCCGCTCTTTAAATATACCAACTCTGAGACTGCACTACAGTGCAGTAAGGGAAATCTTGGCCCCCTGCCTACACTAATGCCTACTGCCTACACTAGTCAGGTAAGTTCCATTTTATTGGTTTTTTCTTTTATTATATGTTCGATGTTTGAAACTTCAAACATTTAAATTCAATTATTTAACATTCGAAGTTTTCAAACTTCGAACATATAATATAGACATATAATATAGACCCTATAATAAACACCCCTGTCTGACTTGTCATAAATGACATACACTACAACGAACATCAAGTGGATGCATGATGATTTTCTTATATAAGTAAATATGCGTAACAAGTAATGCAATTGCTTTAACTTGAATTGTAGTTTTTGTAACCCATCTTGATCATATATAATACTTAAACAGTTACCAAGGTAACTAATGTTTATACATGAAGTCAAACTGACAAAGTTGTTCAAAAGAAACAATAGAAGCCTGTACTTGAAATGTCACAGAATGTAAAAATCATATTCTGATCAAATAGTATTAAATTTACAATAGACACTCGGTTTAATAACATGGGCTTGTGTATAATAACACTACTGTTATAACTTGTCATAAATGACATACACTATATTGAACATCAAGGGGAAGCATGATGATTTTTTCATATAAGTAAATGGGTGATATTGTACTTGAAGGCCTCACCTTGCATTTCGCACAGAAGTGGGCATGTCACGAATGATTGACGACCAGGTCTGCATATGTAATGAGCCATGATTGACATGGCATTCAAACAATGCAAATGAATGGTCTTTTTTTGCTAGAAATAAAAGCACAGTCTTGAACAACTTTAGTTGCTTGTTACATTTTTGAAGTGTTTCAGATATAAAAATAATAGTTTTTTGTTAAAATAAAAGCCCACTCTTTTTAGAATTTTAGTTGGTTGGTAAGCAATTCAAATACAAAAGTAATAGCTTTAGTCAACTAATAAAGGGAACTTAGAAAAAAGGGCACTTGCTATTTTCATATCCCCCTCCCTGCAAGGACACACCTGCCCAAATAAGGGACTGCCCAGCCTAAAGGAAAACTGGTGGTAAACCTAGGTCAGGACAAGAGTAAGAAGTGAGCTTATATACTTTATTTTGAACAAAAAAATGTATCTCCTGATTAAATCATTAGCTAAAAAGTGACCATGTAGTTTACCATTTAATTTTAAAGAAAATATACTTTGCAGACAGCCAGATGCAGGAACAAAACAAAATTTCTGAAATATGTCTTTTATTTAGTAAATACGCATTTCTTTGTTTATATTAAAATAAGAAACAAACAATTGTTCTCAAAGACAACACAAAACACATACTAAAAGCCAGACAGTGTATTAGGATTCTTTGAGGGAATACATATTTATTAGTGCCCGATTAAGAAACAGCATGGGGGTGGGTTTTGGGCGGGGCTTGCTACTACTCATCTGGTGAGGCCCTCAAGTATAATATTGCCAGTAAATGTGCATAACAAGTAATATCATTGCTTTAACTTGAATTGTGGTTTTGTAACCCATCTTGGCCATGCATAATTCTTAAGCTGTTACCAAGGAAACTAATGTTTTATATATGACATCAAACTGACAAAGTTGTTCAAGGGAAACAATGGACGCCTGAACCAATAATGTCACAGAATGTAACAATCATATTCTGAACAAACAGTATTAAATTGACAATAATCACTCAGTTTAACCTTTGCTGATTATACAAAATGGAATGCTCCCATTTAAATCTAAAAACTTTCAGTATATGCCATAAATTGGCAATTTATGAATATGGAATAGAAACCTGTAATCATTAATCACAATAAGTGAATTTATTATTTTTAACCTATAATTTCACTCATTTTATAATAAGGAATGATAGATATGAAAATCCTTATGCGTAGGAAATGGAGGAAGAGGGATGCCCTAATAATTAAAACACACTAACTTTCATCAGTGTTCACATAAAAAAACTTGATGATTTAAGTAAGTTATCAACAAACAAAGTGATTACTTAAATGCTGGCAAACAATGAAATATAACTTCTGATATATCCAGTAAGATACATTGTATTATAAACATTAGGTATAAATATTACTACCATCTATTTATATTAAGTAATACGTTTTGAAAGCCTTCATCAATAAGGGTGAATATGTTAAATAACTGTGTTCTATAATCTTTTATTGAGGTTTTATATATGATACATCCTACTTTACTATGATTGAATTGCTTGTAATCTACCTTTCTTGTAAATATTAATTGCTTATACAATAAGTAGACATTTATATTGTATTAGAATTCTGTCTAATCTACAATAGTACTATGTTTAAAATAATATAAATATTGCTTATTCCTATTATAAATATTATCATATGATAATTCAATTTATGGAGCTCAGATGTTCTGGATTGTCAAGGTGAGTGATAATCTGATGGATTTAGGTTTATCCATCAGATTAGGAATGATTTTCATTCCATGGCTAGTGCGGATCTTAGTTTTGTTAACATTTATTAATGTACATTTATTTCACAAAAACATTTTTAGAATGCCTGACCAAAGCATTACTTTATTGGTAAACACTCAAATTATAAAACTGATACTCTCCTTTAAAAGCTCAAACATATACTTTATAGTTATCTGAGGAAAATGTTTAATAGTCACAATAAAACAAAACATATATAGTCTAAATAACCTAAGATGGATTTAACTTTATTATCTTTAAATACCAATGGCTTAAACAATCCTAGCAAGAGAACAAATCTACTGAAATATTTAAAACTGAACAAAGCACAAATTGTCTTCCTTTAAGAAACTCATTTCAAAACAAATGACAATTACAAATGGAATCCTAAGGAATATATGCTATTTGCACAATCCACTTATAAGACAAAGACAAAAGGGATAACAATTTTATGGAAAACAAATGTGATTAACCCAGAAATCACTTATAAGTATGAAGATAAAGAAGGACGTATGGCATTAATAATAGTTAAATATAATAACAGATTATGGACCCTAGCCAGTCTATACTGGTTCCCTGGCATTGGACCAGAAGCTGTTAAAAGCACTTGAATTTCATTTCCAATAAGGCAACTTAATATTAGGAGGAGATTTTAACTGTATATTTGATATTTCTGAAACTACAAATAAAGGACCGCTGTATATATCTGCTGTATCAAAAGCTTTAAACAAGTGGGTAGAATCATTTCCTCTTGTAGATACTTTCACATTTAAAGAAGATAAACATTTGCTGCTTTCCCATCAGGATCACTGATTTGGTACCCAAAGTAGAATAGATAAAATATTTGCTGCCCATGACTTACACTCTAAAATTATTAATTTCTCAATCACTCCCTGCCCCTTTTTAGACCACAATTCATTGATAATAAAACTTCAAAATGGGTACAAACCATTCATCTTTAACTCCAGAATTACAGCATATATAACTAAAATTAAAGAGTTCAAACAATAAGTAGCCTGTTTTCTTGCTTATTTTTAGTAGTTATTGCTTATTCTAGATATTTATAGAAATTTCATTGTATACTGCCTACTTGTACTGCATTTCATAGCTATTGGCTCACTGCTGGTTTTCTGCTGTGATAAACATTTCTGCTTAAAATAGTTTAGGTCATAGCTGTAAAATAGTTTCCCACCCTCCCTATTGGTATCTTGTGTTTAAAGCTGCTGGCCTTGCAGTTGCCCGCCCCTACTCTAAATTTAATCTTGGACACTCCTCCCAGTCTAGTGTCATTAGCTCATTCTACCTAATACAGAGAGAACATCTGAGAAGGCCAACCCACTTAATTCTTACATTCTGTACCTCCTTTCTCCCTTTCTAAAAAAAAAAAAAATCCTTGCATCTCCTTGTGTTCTGACTGTGCTTCTCAAACATTTTGGAAATATGGAGTATATTTTAGTGCATTTATTAAAACTGTATTTGCCTTAATATTGCTACATCTCAAGTGCTCTAGGTTGCACTGCATCTGAATTGTTTTAGTGTTGTTTTAGTTGCTTTTCTGTATATATAGACTTTTCAGTATATGTAGACTAGCTACTTATTCTACGGTATTACTGTCTCTTATATCATTTTTCAGTTGTGCACTTGCCTTGCTGCATTTAAAAAGTTTTAAATTGCTAATTTTGTAAAGTTGTAATTGCATTTACTGTTTAGGGATACACACTCAAGTGCATTAGCCTTTTCTGAGTTTATTTACTGTATTATTGTATTGTTTAGACTGTTTTAACCAAAAATAAAATACTATCTTGTTTGCTCATTTCCCACCTTTCCTAGCTAGTATAAAACAGATGCAGTGCTGGTTTCAGGACTTTATTTTCTATGTTCAGAGCTATCCAGACCTTGCTGTGGTAGAGGGAAGTCCTACTGCTTACCAGTGGGAGTGGTGAGCATTGTACTGCCTATCTAACACTAGAGGAGTGGTTTCCAGCTCTGAAATTGTAATTTTATTAGCCATTTTGGGCTGATGTCTATCCCTTTCAGCTTTCTGGCTTAAAAACGTGTGTGTTTGCTCATTTTTCACATCGTGTAGTGCAGTGGGGCTATGGTTAAACTATTCCAGGTGCCTGAAAGTCTCCTCTTCAAAATTTCCCTTAGAACTAGCTGGTTTCTCAGTAATAGCACTAAAATCTGAACTCCAGTGACTAGCACTTGCTCTAGAACCTGCTGGAAAGCAATAGGGAGCCTTAAACTGATACAAGCACTCAACTCTCCTTGTTAATAAGGATAAATTAATCATAGGAACTAAACAGCCTATAACTGTAAAGTACCTTGCAAAGGTAAGGGAAAACAGCTCTTGTACTTTACAAAAAAGGCACCTAAACAGGCATGTCCAAGAGTCGGCTTCTGGTGATTTCTCCTGTCCACCTGGTGAATATGGACATACTAGGGCAATGCAGCAACTGCCTCATGTACACAGACAACCCTCTCCTCCAACCACCCAACACTACAACCTGTGAGAGATGCACTTACATAGCCAAACTGGAAGCAAAGTTCTCTCCAGCCAAGATTGTGCTAGACAGTCAAGAGAAGGTTAACAGCTGCACTACACCTCAAGCAACAAATAGCCCTTCAAAACCCACACCATCAACATCCACACATAGCAACACTAAACCCACATATGCAGAGGCCCTTAACATTAACCTGCCCAAGCAACAAGGACCTCTGAAGCTGAAACGCAAACAAACACCAATCACAACCAAAGTGACACATAGCTCACAACACCAGTGTGCCACCCAACAACAGCACCTAAGGCAAGACAATGTACCCAAAACTTTAGTCATAGGTGACTCTATAGTCAAGCACACTGATGTCCCACTCACCAGGCTGAGCAAGGAAAAAATTACAGTCAGCTGCCTGTTGGGTGCCAGGATCCAACACATAATGCATGCACTCAAGTAACTCCACAACAAGTACAAATATGACTCTCTCATTGCCCATGTTGGAGTGAATGACTTGAGATGTACCTCCCTGGACTACATGAAAAGAAACATGGAAGAGCTCTTGGATCATGTGGCCCAAGCAGGTATGACCCTAGCCCTGAGCAGCATCCTGCCTTTGCCCAGAATGATACCACAGTATAAGGACAAAATGATTGACTTTAACAATTGGCTAAGCTTCCGGTTTCATTCAAAGGGGATCCAGTATTTGTCTGCCCGGGACAACATAGGTTCATAGGTTCCTACTAGGCCATCTGCCCTAAGGCATTTACAAGCCTAGCCAGAGTGTGTTTGGCTTTCGCCTCCCATTTTAAAATGAATTTTGCTATGCCCTTTTTCGAGGTTAGTATACTATGCATCTGTCTAACAATGACACAGAAGTGATACCCGGAGTAAATCTACGATCTCCCATCCACTCATCAAGATTCCTCTTGAAGAGAGTCAATGAGGGACTCTGCCTAACCTGGACTGGGATTTTATTCCAGAGTGAAGGGAGCCTCTGGGTTATGAATCTGTCCCTCCAGCATGTTCTGTTTATTTCAGTGCTGAGGTTCAAGTCTCTCGAGCATGTAGCTCGATGGGATTTGGATTTTCTGAGGTGCAGCATGTCCATTAATTCCGGGTTGGACATGGCTTTATACGTCAGGCACAGATCGCCTCTGAGCAGGCGGTATGCCACTGACTAGAGCTGGAGATTCTTTAACCGGGCAGCATATGGCCTCTGTTTGAGCCCTTTGATCCTCTTGATGAGGTACTTTTGGGGTCTTTCCAGTTGCTGCAGGTGTCTGGTAAGGTACATCCCAAAAGGGGCATTGTACTCAATTATGGGCCTGATGAGGGATGAGTAAAGAGGCACGATGACCTCCTCTGATCTAGATGTGAATCCCTTCATGATTAGGTGGGCTATATAAAATGATTTTCTAACCACTTTGGCCATGTGGTTGTTGAATGAGAGATTGCTATCAACTTGGGTCCCCAGGTCCCTAATTACTTCTTCCGTACTTAATGGATTGCCATCTATGTAGTAATTTGTGGGCACTTTGTTTTTGCCGAAGGGGATGACTATACACTTTTTGGCATTTAGCTTGAGGCCAGGGCTCTGGCACCAGTTGTCTGTTTCTATGAGACCCTTTTGTAGGATGCTTGTGTCAGCTGGAGAGTCGATTATGGCGCCCAGTTTGCAGTCATCTGCGAATTTGGTCAGCCACAGTCCTTGCGTGTTGGCCTGTACCTCCGAGAAATATATACCAAACAAGAGAGGTCCCAGGGCTGAGCCTTGTGGGACGCCACTTGTAACTGGTTTGGAGTCTGACATGGCTCCAGCAATACTAACCATGTGGGTTCTGTCCTTGAGCCAGTTTGCAACCCATCTAGTGACATAGGGGTTCATGTTTAAGCTGGTGAGCTTATCTATAATGCCCGAGTTGGGTATTGTATCAAAGGCTTTTGTGAGGCCCAGGTAGGCTGTGTGGACCACCTTCCCCTCATCAATGGCCTTGGTGACTGTTTCAAAGAAATCAGCCAGGTTTAAGAGGCAAGATCTGCCCTTAACAAAGCCGAACTGGGTAGGATCCAGTGTCTGTAGGTCCCCAATATCTTTATTTATGAGGTCCATGATGATCCTTTCCATAGCTTTGCAGACCAAGCTAGTCAGGCTTATGGGGCGATAGTTTCCAGGATCCGTTGAGGCACCACCTTTGTGGAGAGGGACCGCTGTTGCTGTATGTGATCGACAAACCACGATGCTTTGTCAGAGATGGTCTGCAATTGTCACCCCTGGGATTCAGGTTACTGGCTAAAGCTCTTGCCACCCTTATAGTGCCTTTTTTAGACAAGGTTCAAAGGACAAAATCACAGTTGTAACAGATACAAGCATGCAAAATCGAAGGTAATGCTATGCAATGCTAGAAGTCTGAACCTCAAAATGCACTCTCTCAAGGCACTCCTAAAAATGGAGAACATCGATATCTGTGCAATAACTGAGACCTGGTTCAAGGCTCCAGAGAGCACCCCTGCAATACCAGGCTACAACTCTTACTACACTTTTCGGCCACCAGACCAAAACCGAAACGCTAAAGGTGGAGGAGTGTCCATATTAACCAAGGATATTCACACCTCCAGGCTAGTTGCCCAACACAATGCATCTGAAATTCTCCAGGTGCAACTAATACTAAGTAAGACTGCAATCAAAATTGTAGCTTGCTACAGATCCCCCACCATCCCCAAGATTCTCATTACACCTTTCTAAACATACTGGAAAATATTAAGATACAACCAAACACCCTAATACTAGGTGATTTCAACTACCCTGTCATTAACTGGGAAAACTGCTCGGGTACCAACATCTTTTCCCAACGGTTCTTGGAATTCATAAATTCCAATGCCCTGGATCAACTAATCCATAGTCCCACCAGGGGCTCCAATATCCTAGACCTGGTCATTACCAACAGGGGAGATAGATGCTACAAACCAGTGGTCACCCCCTCATTGGTCAGCTCTGACCATAATCAAATCGCCCTTGACATTGACATCCCACCCCACCCCCATAAGGAAACCTCCGTAAAAACACTTCTACAAAGCCAACTTTATGCTACTCAAGTCAGAAGTGACAAACTTCATGGCACCAATGCAGATGGGAGCTGAAAGTTCGACTGCTGAATCCTACACTAAGGCACTGTACAAATACATCCACTCATGCATGAATTGTGCCATCCCAAATAGAACCAAGATGCTCTCCTCCAAAAAAAGGAAGCCAGTCTGGTGGTCCCCTGCCATAAAAAAAATTATACAACAGAAAGAAGAAACTGTTGCAGAAAAGAAAAAAATCCCATGAAGCAAAAAAACTCCCTTACCAGCCACAGTAAGAAGCTGAGATGCTTCATAAAATTCTCGAAAGCTAGTTACGAAAATAAAATTGCCAACCACAAGGCATTCTATAGTCATGTCAAGAATCTAAATGGCAATGCTCAGATCTGCTCTGAGCTACAACAGAATAGCATTAAATATACTGATCTCAAGGATATTGCCAGTATCCTGGCAGATCGATTCAGTGCCAACTTAACTCACCATCACCCACTAAAGGGCCCATCTCAATACCAAAAGATTGCCAAATTCTGGTAATATGGCCACACAGGTAGAAACCGCACTCTACAAAGCTAAGAATACAGCATCCATGGGACCAGACAACATCCTGGGATATGTATTACATGAACCACATAATGAACTGACACCTCACCTAAGCGTCATGTTTAATCATAGCCTCACCTCAGGCTTTCTGCCCACTGAATGGTGCACAGCTACAGTTATCCCACTCCACAAGGGGGGATCCACCTTGGATCCCGGGAACTACCATCCCATCAGTCTGACAAGCCTGATATGCAAGGGCATGGAATGCATTATCATGGAACTTATAAACAAATACATTGGTAACCTTCAAACACTAGACTCCACCCAGTTTGGGTTTGTGAAGGGCCGATCTTGTCTCCTGAACCTCATTGACTTCTTCAAATCAGTCTCCAGAGCTGTGGACATGGGTAAGGCAGTCCACACAGCCTATTTGGACTTCCTCAAGGCCCTTGAAATCATCCCCCACTCTGGAATCATAGATAAACTTACTAAGCTGGGCATAAATCAATACATCACTCGATGGGTTGCCAACTGGCTTACTGACGGAACCCACACTGTAAAGGTAGCCATACTCCAAATCCAGCTCCAGACAAGTGACAAGTGGAGTACCTCAGGGTTCAGTCCTGGGACCCCTCTTGTTTGGCATCTACTTCTCTGAAGTACACACCAACACTAAGGGAATCTGGCTAACAAAGTTTGCAGATGACTGCAAACTGGGAGCCATTATTGAATCCTCAAATGATGTAGATATTCTACGAAAGGGCCTTACAGAAACAGATGCTTGGTGCCAGAGCCATGAACTCAAGCTTGCAAGAAATGTATAGTTATCCCCTTTAGGAAAAAGATGTACCCATGAATTATCACATAGGTGGCAGTACACTAAACACTGAAAGTGTGATGAGAGACTTAGGGACACAGATGGACAGTGATTTCACCTTTGATAAACACATCACCACAACAGTCAAGAAATCTTTCTATGTGGCACACCTCATCACTAAGGGCTTTTCATCCAGAAAAAAAGACGTCATTGTCCCACTGTACTCAGCCCTCATTAGACCAATTATAGAGTACAACGCCCTATTTGGTATGTACCTCACTAGACATCTGCAAAAGCTGGAAAGGCTGCAGAAATACCTCACTAAAAGAATCACAGGCCTAAAGCAGATGCCCTATGCTGACTATCTAAAAAAACTCCAGCTATACTCTGTGGCATATTGTCTACTCAGAGGTGACCTCTGCTTAACATACAAGGCCATGTCAAACCCTGAGCTGTTGGACATGATCCATTTAAAGAAATCCCAATCCCTCAGAGCCACACGCTCCAGGGTTCTAAACCTTGTCATCACAATAAACAAAACATGCTGGAGGGATAGGTTCCTGACCCAGAGACTCCCCATACTCTGGAATAGACTGCCCATACATGTCAAGCAGAGTGCCTCCTTGGCCCTCTTTAAAAGGTACCTTGATGATTGGATGAGAGATAAGAAATTCACCCCTGTGATCACGTCAGTTGTACTGCTAGACAGGGGTCCAGGGAAGTAAATATTGTGGAAGAAATATCCAGGGAATTGTTATGGCTAGGCTTGTATAGGCCCTAGGGCCGATAGCCTAGTTCCAACCTATGAACCTATGAAACCCTGGTTATTATCTGAATTACAGTTCTTCTTAGATATTAATGAACCACATAGATAAATAAAATAATGATATGGGACTCATTAAAAGCTTACATATATGGTAAAACCCAAACTTGGTATAAAAAAAAATCAGAGAATTGGATTTTGAATTATTAGATCTACAATCCAAACTTTTGTCAGTAAAAGCTGAAAAAAATCAAAATAATTTGGAGATGAAAATAAAAGTAGAAGTATTAAACAATAAATAGAATGAAATTTTAACACATAAAACTAGTTTAGCTTTAGAAAAAGTAGAAATTAATACCTTCGCCACTTCTCCAAAATATCTACATAATTTATCCACAAGAATCAAAACACAATCAAAAGCTAATAACATTAAAAGTATCTTCCATGAAAAGAAAGGGAAAATGTCTCGGATATAGGTAACATTCTTGCTACCTAAGGAAATCACTATATGGAACATTTCCAAAAAGAAAATACACATATTGATCAATTAAATCTAGATGAAAAATGTTCTAATATAAAAAAATACCAGAAAATTTAAAACTGGATCTGTAAGCACCCATATCCTACAAAGAAATTACAGATACAATAAAACAGGATAAATATAATAAAGCTCCAGGTATAGATGGTATAATTATGGAAATACATAAACTTTTTCCTTCAAAAATACTATCCCTCTTCCATAAAACTCTATTAGAAATTCAGTCACAAGCTTTAATACCACTGTTTTGGAGATATTCCTTAATCACACCAATCCTAAAGGAAAACAAATCCCCAAACCTCTGTACCTCATATAGACCTATATCATTATTAAATAATGACTATAAGATATTTATGACAATATTAACTAACAGAATGAAAATACCACTATCAAAAACAATAAATAATAATCAAACTGGATTTATATATCATAGACAGACACATGACAATATTAAAATGATAATTTCTCTTATAGATCATGCTAATAAAGAAAATAAAGAAACACTCATAATTGGCTTAGATATAGAGAAAGTCTTTTACCTTTGTTGAAGGTTGTGCATCAGGGCTGGCAACTCAGCAAGTAAAAATCTAGTGCCAATCATTAGTGGACCGGAGTTCTGCTATGGTGACCCCTAAGCAGGAAAAGCCGAAAGACACAACAACAACATAGAGAAAGCCTTTGATTCCCTAAATTGGGACTATTAATTCAAAATCTGAATGCTATTTGAATTTCCTGCATCCTTTGTTCATCTCCTCTAATGCTATTTGAATTTCCTGCATCCTTTGTTCATCTCCTAAAGAATATATATACAAATAATTTAGCATATGTTAAGTTAGGTCCTTTTACCTCAGAATTTAAGCATATAACAAAAGGCACTAAACAAGGAAGTCCCAGGTCACCAATTCTGTTTGCTCTGGCTATATAAATATTGGCAGATTCAATTCATAACAATATAAAAATCAAATGAATAGATGTTTATGAACAATACAATTCCAAAGTAATTCTATTTGCTGATGACATATTACTAACATTATTTAATACAAAGGAGACATTAGGAGAATTAGATATATTAGTTGACAAATTTCACATGACTTCAGGACTCCATTGCAATAAATCAAAATCAAAATTTTTATTTTTAAATAAGAAAAGAACTGCAGACTATGGGGATTCACATCATAGGGAAACATGAATCTACTTTAAAATATCTAGGAATTGACTTATGCAAGGACAACAATGAATTAGTCTAAAAAACTACAATAATATTAACAATACAATTAAAATCTCTGTGGAAAAATGGAACAAAATAATATTAACATTCAAAGATAGACTACAGTTAATAAAAATGTTTTTACTGCCCAAGATCTTATATATAGCCTTGGCAATACAACTGTTACCAGAAAGGAATATACCTAAAGAAATAAATTCATGCCTAATAAAATTTTTTATGATTTCCCAAAAGAAACATAATAGCTTTAATACATCATATCAGACAATGGAAACAGAGAGGATTAAACTTTCCTGATATAGAAACATATATAAAAACATCAATATCTAAAACCATCTCAGACTGGATAAGCAGAAAGTACTCTGCAAATTGTAAAGAATTACTAACTGCAATATCAATAAATGAATTTTATTTACAAAAAAAAATTCAAATAACAGATAAAAACAATTTGCCATGGCACATATGTATTAGTATGCAATATAAGTTAACTAAACCCACTAAAACTCATACGATTAATTATTACATTGACTCAGTTAGGAAAATTATTAATGCAAATATAGATTTAAAAATCTGGTTTGATCTTTTAACGCCATTTATAGTCTCAGAGAATTTTCCACATAAAAAGATATAGAGAAATTATTAATTTCTGGGAACAGAAAGGATTTGTTTCTTGACTCCAATTTTCAAAGAACTAAAAGTTTTAGATATGCAAGAAATAAAAACAACATACAAAATTCCACAACAGGACTGGCTAACTTTACAGAGTATTCTGTCATATTTTCAAGATTTAAGTAGAATAATTAACAATTCTTCATTTAAAGAAATACCTAAATTTATGAAATACATATATGAAATCATATCTAATGACTTTGACATGGGAAACAGTATTTCAAAATGGTACAAAATATTGATAAACTATAAAACAACACCCAATACCTCATATTGGAAATATATAACAAAAGGACACTCAATACAGTTAACTGAAGATATTAAAACAAATATTTCATTTTTGATAAAATATAAACTCTTTACACAATACTGGAAAGTTTTTAATTGGAAATGCTTGCACAGAGCATACTTAACCCCAGACAGCATCAGTAAAATTAGTTCTTCCATAAAAGTATATGCTGGAGATGTGAGCAAGTACACAATGCAGATTGGAACCACATTGACTTTGATTGTGTTAAAATTAAGCCATTTTGGAATGGTATTAATAACTTTCTACAAGCTTTATTTAATGAATCATTTTATTTAACTAAAGCTCTTGTAGTATTACATGTGAACGAAGGTCCTCATTTGAATTGGTCAAACATGTATCTAGTATGGACTCTACTTGCAATTTCAAGGAAGTGTATAACAAGAAGATGGAATACAAACACAATACCAACTTTCGATGCCTTCTACATCCTACTGAAGAACAGCATTATTGGAAATTAAAATTAAAGAACTAAGAATTTATCCAAAGCCATTTATCAACAACCCTTGGGGAAAAGTCTAATCCTTGATTGACACTATAGAATAATTGATCAGACACTCTGATAATGATATGGACATACTTATAAAGTAACTGTCTACATTAAGATCTGTTATACTGTCAGGCTAATGTAAATAGTGTACATAGTTATTTAAGATGTTATGTATAAATACTATGGAATTCATTCAAATGTATATGAAAAATAAAAAAAAAAATTTTGAGGAAAAAAAAAAAAGAAGCGGGTGTCCTTACCACCTTGAACAACTACTGCAGCTCTTTTTATGCCACATGCAGCTTGATGATAATTTAAGATGGGCAGGTAGTCAGCATTATCTGTAGTGCCAAAGAGAACTTCCTTCTCCTTGACTAACCCCAATCTATATCCTCCCTTCCCTTCCTCACCTTACTTGTGACCTCACTCACCTCCTCTCCCCCTCTGTCTTCCTTAACCAGCCTCACATAATCTCCTAACCTTAAAGATACAATCTAACAAAAAATTAGGCTGCCAGCCAAATTCCATTTGTCACTGAATGTTCCTGCCCAGGAAGAACACAAATCACAATCATAACTTTGCAACCAACTTTATTAACAAACATGGAAACACGTCAACATCACCATACAATAAAACAACTTTGCAGCACACCATTCACAAACTAGTCAGCAGGTTAGACTGCTCACTACACATATATAAGTAGTGCTCTACATGACACAAAACACGATTCCATTCCACCACACAAGGTAATACTGCTCACATGACCTAAATGAAAATGACAACTGAACTCAAAAGGGGTGGAGGAAGGATCCTACCACCTACAACAACTACTGTGTTCCTTCCTCTGCCTACCAGGCTGCTCAGTAGCCTATTCCCCCTTTAATCCTATAAATTATCACCCAAATACATCTTACAAAAACAAGGAGAGCTGAATATTAAACCTGTCTTAACTAATATCGTTAATATGTACCCCATCCCTATGGAACCATGCCAAATCCTAGCCACAAAATTGCCGAGCTCAAGCACAGAAAACCCTATTACAGCCCTACTTGCCATACTCACTCTATAACTGAGAAATCTCTTGCTAACTGTATTTGCCTTAAATTTATTAGCACTTCTCAAAACCAGTCTGGGAACTGTTGCTGACTAAATTACATTAGCCCTCAGAAGCCACTGACAATCTGCTAACAACTACCTTATTAAACAAGTAAGCTACCTCATTTTGGGCACAATTCCGAAATAACTACCTCCAAGATGAATAACTAATCAAATTGGTTCACCATATTGCTGACTAGACTCCCCAGCTGGACCGTATCCTGTCCTTTCAAGAACCTCAATATCCTCCAATCCTTAGCAATATCCCACAGTACTGACCATTTTACTGTGACACTCAATATTGCCAGGTGTACCTTAACCATATGAACTGCCTCACTAACTCCTCTCCTCTTAAAACTAACCTAATCAACCAATGTCTTGGTCCTCCTTGCACTCTTCAATAAGCTGGCAACAGTTCTTGTGAATGTACAACTTGGATCCACTTCTCTGCATGTGAAATTAAGGACCCCTAAAACCTCCATCACCTTCTTAATCATCATTTTTTTCTCTCCCAGACAGTGATTCCACCTTAAATCTCACTTCCTCAACCTTGTCATCTAGCAGCCTGAGCAATTCCAGATTTGAATCATGCTCTAATCCCAAAAAAGTAAGAGTCTTAGATGGACTCTCTGCTAAAGACACTCCAAGCTCTACATTCAACTGATCAAACAACCTCATCCCCTCGTCAACTGCTTTCTTTTCCTCCTCAGTCAATAAAAAATGCTCCAGATATGTGCAGTCCCATGAAACCTGCACTTTGCTGTGACATTGACTGCAGAAGTTTTCAAAAGTAGCACACATAACTGCATAGTCCATAGGCACTGGCTTGTCAAAATAAAACTTCCCATTTAGATGCCTGTCCGAAACATGCCAACCCTGCTTCCTTCCCAGTAATAACCTAAGGGATGACTCAGTATCCAACATCAACAACCTGGAGTATTTGTATGATCTAATCACCTGCACATGCTTCATCCAAAGATGAATACTGATATTGGAAGTCTTCTATGGGCATTAAAAGAATCTCATTCTGGGAATGAGAAGTGATGTATTAACATGAATTCCCCTAAAGACTTCTTAGGTACTAAACCCAATGAAGATATTCTATATGTACTAAATGGAGACTTCAGAAGGACCTACTAACCTACTCACAGCTAACTCTTTGTCCAACAATGCCTGTAGTATCTTCTGCTTCCCTGATACAGTTCTTAGAAATATTAACTGAACCACCAACCTTAGATTATAGCACACAACTGCATTGAACACCCCTATCAGCTCATGAGATGCCTCTGTATCAGGGAAGACCCTGAGAACTGACTCAAGTCAATTCACATTAATAAGTTAAAGCAACATCTCCTGACTGGCTCCAGCATGAAAGGGTGAACCCCCTCAGTACCTCTTGGTGGACCTCCTCAGTACCTCTCAACCCTTCATCTCTTCCCCAACCTCAGCACCCTACCCTGCTGCAGTAACATCAACTCTTGTCCTTGCTGACACATCCCTCCTCCAACATTTGACTGCATGATGCTGACCTGCACATTGATTACAAACATCTGGAATCCAACATGTATGCCATGAGCAGTTCCCAACATTAAAGGTCCAACAGGTTTTCACCTTGCCATGTATTCCCTCTGAATGGTCCTTGACCACACTGCCTGAGCTATCCAGCAGTATGGTCCCCAATCAAACTATCAGGATGCCTGTTCTCCCACACCAAAGACTTATCCATAGCCTTGAACTTAAGAAAGCGCTGATAATACTATAGCCAAGCATTGCCAACCCTAAGCCTCTAGCTATCTCTAACCATTAAGGAATAGGGCAACAGTAGCAATGCTTGTTGTAGCTCCTTTCAACCATAATGACCATGAAATAAACAAACAAATCTTAGGAAACAAGTATTGCAGACCCTCAGCCAATACCTACCTGTGCCCCTCCTTGCCAACCCTGCCAGGTCTGTCATAAGATCCTTAACCCCAGGTGACTCCAACTCTGCCACCTGTTGAACTGCACAAGCATTTATGAGATCAAAAACCTCAGCAAAATCTCTCCTTTAAATATTCTCTTTATGACCTGCAATATATGTATTGTAATAAAAACTGACTTACCAACCAATCTACTTAATGGAAAAGATTGCAACCTTACATCAGAACTCGCTTCTGCTACCTCACTTCTAATTCCTAAAACCCTGGCTCTGGGCAGCAATGGAAAATCCCTATTCTCTGCCATCCCACATCCTATCCCACCAACTCTAGCCCACATGCTAGAGCCTCAGGCCCTTCTCCTAAGTGTCTTCCACTGGTTTTTCCCCCAAGCAAATTGCAATTTGCAGCTTTCTTCCACTGATTTCTTCCCCCAACAAACTCTGCAACTTACAACTATCATAAATAAATGAAAAAAATGGAATGAGCATCGGACGAGTTCTGATAGCAACACCACAAAATGTACATATATGAAAAGAAGTAGCAGAACTCCACAGCACAAATACAACACTTTTAATAAAATAAAAACAAAAAGTAAGATAGCAGAAGCACTTACTTTTTGTTTTTTATTTAATTAAAAGTGTTGTATTTCTGCTGTGGAATTCTGCTACTTCTTTTCATATGCATAACTTACAACTATCACCTGAGCTCACATCACACACCAGCATAAGTAACTCAGCATCTGACATAATATTAACTATCTCCCCCTGCCCCCTAAAGTATTAGAATTAGTACCTGCCAGTTTCTGCTTTGTTGTTGAAGGCATTTCAATCACTCAGCCCTGCAGTTTTCAGGCTCCTGTAGCTCCATTGACTGTATCTCAGCCACTGGCACCTGTGACTTTCTGGTCCACTTGGCTCTACTTCTTGAAACCTATGTAACTGGCTGCACCACCCGACCACATGTTTTCTGTCTGCCTCTGGACAATTACACCTGGGTGGTCCCTTGTAGTGCCTGCTCCTACTGCTGTCTCTTCTGAGCAAGGTCCTTCACTTGTGCCATCCTCCATTAAAAAGTACATATCAGTGCATTAGAAACCTGTCAAGCTTTTACTTTCCCCACCTTTTTTTTTCACTCAGCATAATCACTACTGTCAATGGGAAAGGGTTGCCATCTTGTTCCTTATCCACCTCCTTATATGTCTAGCAATCTTGTCTCCATGGAGACAGATAGGAAGTATGCTTGCCTAAGTGCTTGCACCTATTACCCTTCAGTGCATGTGGGAGCTACTTAATGGACAGTATCATTGCCTAGGAACTTTGCATTTAGTGCAATGATCAGCAACATCAGAGGCACATTTGCAGACCTACTACGCACGTCCCCAGAGACAATGAGCAAAATTAAAATCCCTAATCAGTCCCTGTCTTGATCCCTAATCAGCAATGAACAGTTTAAAAATAAAATTGCCTCCATTAAATCACCCTCCCTCCCTCAATGAGACTAAAGATCCATTGTTCATCCCCACCTTTTGCAAACCTTCCCCACCAATTTGCAAGACCTACTCTTGCCCGACTAACAACCAATGTATCTGAAGAGCTAAACTAAAACTTCCACTACTTAAACAACCCCAAACCTCTGCCTGTCAAAACATTCCTGTTCTGAACCTATTCCAACTGCATTTTACCCTCCATGCTTACTCAAGCTGTCTAACATCCTTCATACTACTTAACCACCCCAACAGTACCTTACTACTCACCTCACTGTGAAAAAAAATACTAAACGGCTTACCTCCTACCATTTGAATCAAATATATTTGACCAAGACTAAATGACCCCAGCTGGTCATATAGATTCTACAGAACAGATTGTGCAACGCAGTCTGTAGTATAGAAAAGAAATTCCTTCCTCTTGACATACCCTTATAAAAACTCTCTCTCCTTCCCTGCCTATCTTGTGACTTAACTCCCACTCAACCAACATCCTTAACAAACCTCACATTATCTCCTGACGTTAAAGATACAGATCAGCAACAAATTAGTCTTCCAGTGCAGAACAGGTTAGTTCTTCTCTTAACACATTGCTATTCAAAGTAGTACACCTTGGTTGTTGTGCCCCAGCACTGAAGTTTCTGTTTCTACCTTTAAAAATCAATGGTTACTTCCTCAGCCAACATGATTACCTTTCCCTTGCTAGGCCTTGCTTCAAAATAGCTATAGGTGAAAGACCATTTTCCAGCACAGGTCCTGTGATTTGTAACTTCATTCAAAGTAAACTTAAGCAACATCAAACTATAGAAGCTTTAAAGCCTCAATGAAAGAACACTTCTGTAAAGAAGCCATAGATTCATAGATTCTTAGATATTTCATGCCAGTTTCTGTTAAGGATTTGTACACCTTGCTAATACCTGCCCTCAAGCTGAGCTTCCTTTTTAAGCAAGGTGGAGACAATCAGTCCTCATGCAAATTGTTGGCACCTATCCAGTCATTTTGGTTCCATTTGAAGGATGCTAGTGAATCACACTGTTTAACCAGTACTGTAAATCTGCTACAGATGTGTGGGAGCTTCTGTGTGATAAACCTGTCTTGCAAATGTGTTTTGTTTATATGTTGCTGAAGACTTGCATCCCTGTTTCTGCTGCTAGTGAAAGAATTAGACTTTCAAAGATGCAGGAGCTCAAGGACAATCAATTTTCCACTGACACAGTATGTAAGTCATGGGTTGACATAGGTGTCCCCTCAAAAATCTATAAGGAACAAAGCTTGTAACACCTCGTAGCTCAAGATGTTAAGCCTGTGATCATCTTGGTTAGCAACCTCTGCAGGCTTTCCAGCTGTTTGATATGTCCAGTGAGGCACATCTTGAAAGGGATGTTGTACTCAATAGCTGGCATAATCAATCCTAAATATAATGGGAGGATGACCTCCTTAGATCTGGACGATATTACTTTTGCAATTAGTTGTGCTAAGCAGAAGGATTTCTTGACTACTGTTTTTACATTATGATCAAAACATAGGAAATTATAAACCCAAAGAAGGGCTTGTTTACCAAATACAATGATACTGCATTTTTCAGCATTTGCTTTTAACCCATTTTAGTACACCAAGAGTTTACAAGGAAGATTTCTTGCTGGAAGGTTTGGGAGTCAGAAAGGGATTTAACAATAAAACTTCCCCTTTGCCTTCTTCTTCAAATGTAGTAAGCTAGAGATCCCATCTCTCTACCTGAAGACCAGGAAAACAAGTACTGAAAATGAGAGGTCTTACCACTGATCCCTGAGGAGTACCACTTGAAATCTTTCTCAAAAATGTTCTTTTCAAATACATTTGAATGAATTCCATGGTATTTATACATAACATCTTAAATAACTATGTACACTATTTACATTAGCCAGACAGTATAACAGATATTAATGTATACAGTTACTTTATAAGTATATCCAATCCATTACGAGAGTGTCTGATCAATTATTGTATACTGTCAATCAATGATAAGACTTTTCCGAAAGAGTTGTTGATAAATGGCTTTGCATAAATTCTTAGTTCTTTAATTTTAATTTCCAATAATGCTGTCATCATCAATAAGCTGTAGAAGTCTTCCAAAGTTGGTGTTGTGTTTGTATTCCATCTTCTTGTTTTACACTTCCTTGAAATCTCAAGTATAGTCCATACTAGATACATGTTTGACCTATTCAAATGAGGACCTTCGTTCACTTTTAATAATACAAGAGCATTAGTTAAATAAAATGATCCATTAAATAAAGCTTGTAGAAAGTTATTAATACCATTCCAAAATGGCTTAATTTTAACACAATCAAAGAAAATGTGGTTCCAGCCTGCATTGTGTACTTGTTCACATCTCCAACACATTCCTTTCATGGAAGAACTAATTTTACTGATGCTGTCTGAGATTAAGAAAGCTCTGTGCAAGCATTTCCAATTAAACAACTTTCCAGTTTTGTATAAAGGATGAATATTTTATTGATAATAAGATATTTGTTTTAATATCTTCAGTTAACTGTATTGAGTGCCCTTTTGTTATTTTTTCCAATATGAGGTTTTGGGTGTTGTTTTGTAGTTTATCAATATTTGCAAAATTTTGAAATACTGTTTCCCATGACAAAGTCATTAGATATGATTTCATATATGTATTTCATAAATTTAGGTATTTCTTTAAATGAAGAATTATTAATTATTCTACTTAAATCTTACGAATATGACAAAATACTCTGTAAAGTTAGCCAGTCCTGTTGTTGAATTTTGTATGTTGTTTTTATTTCTTGCATATCTAAAATTTTTAGTTATTTGATACATTGGAGCCAACAAACAAATACTTACTGTTCCAAGGAATTAATCATTTTCTATATATTTTATGTGGAAAGTTCTTTGCGACTATAAATGGTGTTAAAAGATCAAACCAGATTTTTAAATCTATATTTGCATTAATAATTTTCCTAAATGAGTCAATGTAATAATAATCATATGAGTTTTAGTGGGTTTAGTTATGGTATATTGCATACTAATGCATAATATGTGCCATGGCAAATTGTTTTTATCTATTTGAAATTTTTTTGTAAATCAAAATTCATTTATTGATATTACAGTTAGTAATTCTTTCCAATTTGCAGAGTAATTTGGACTTATTCAATCTGAGATGGTTTTAGAATATTGATGCTTTTATTAATGATTCTATATCAGGAACGTTTAATCCTCCTTGTTTCCATGGTCTGATATGGTGTATTAAAGCAATTCTATTTTTTTTGGGAAACGATAACAATATTATTAGGCATGAATTTATTTCTTTAAGTATATTCCCTTCTGGTAACAGTTGTATTTCCAAGGCTATATATAGGATCTTGGGCAGTAAAACAATTTTTATTAATTGTAGTCTATCTGCAAATGTTAATATTATTTTGTTCCATTTTTCTAGAGATTTTAATTGTATTGATGACATTATTGTATTTTTTTAGACTAATTTATTATTATCCTTGCATAACTCAATTCCTTGACATTTTAAGGTAGATTCTTGTTTCCCTATGATGTGATCCCCTTAGTCTGCAGTTCTTTTTTTATTTAAAAATAAAAATTCTAATTTTGATTTATTGAACTGGAGTCCTGAAGTCATGTAAAATTTGTCAATTAATATATCTAATTCTTCTACTGTCTCTTTTGTGTTAGATAATTTTATTAATATGTCATCAGCAAATAATATTACTTAAGAATAGCAACGTTCATAAACATCTATTCCTTTGATTTTTATATTGTTATGAATTGAATTTGCCAATATTTCAATAGCCAGAGCAAAAAGAATCAATGACATGGGGCATCCTTGTTTAGTGCCTTTTGTTATATGTATAGATTGAGAGGTAAAAAGACCTAATTTGAAATACCCTAAATTATTTGTATATATACTCTTTAGGAGATGAACAAAGGATGCAGGAAATTCAAATAGCATTATGATTTTGAATAAATAGTCCCAATTTAGGGAATCAAAGGCTTTCTCTATATCTAAGCCAATTATGAGTGTTTCTTTATTTTCTTTATTAACATACTCTATAAGAGAAATTATAATTTTAATATTGTCATGTGTATGTCTATTTTATATAAATCCAGTTTGATCACTTTTTAATGTTTTGGATACTGGTATTTTCATTCTGTTAGTTAATATTCTCATAAATATTTTATAGCCATTATTGAATAATGATCTAGGTCTATATGAGGTACAGAGGTTTGGGGATTTGTTTTCTTTTAGGATTATTGTGATTAAGGAATATCTCCAAGAGGGTGGTATTAAAGCTTGTGACTGAATTTTCAATAGAGTTTTATGGAAGAGGGATAGCATCTTTGAAGGAAAAAGTTTATATATTTCCATAATTATACCATCTATACCTGGAGCTTTATTATATTTACCCACTTTTATTATATTTATAATTTCTTTGTAGTATATGGGTGCTTGCAGATCTAGTTTTAACTTTTCTGCTTTTTTATATTAGAAGATTTTTCATCTAGATTTAATTGATTTATATGTATATTTTCTTTTTGGAAATGTTCCATATAGTAATTTCTATAGCCATCAAGAATGTCACCTATATCCGAGACATTTTTCCCTTTCTTTTCGTGAAAGATGCTTTTAATGTTATTAGCTTTTTATTGTATTTTTGATTCATGTGGATAAATTTTGTAGATATTTGGGAGAAGTAGCCAAGGTATTCATTTTTACTTTTTCTAAAGCTAAACTAGTTTTATGTGTTAGAATTTCATTGTATTTATTGTTTAATACTTCTACTTTCTTTTTCATCTCCAAACAATTTAGATTTTTTCAGCTTTTACTGACAAAAGTTTAGATTGTAGATCTAATAATTCAGAATCCCATTCTCTGATTTTTTTATACCAAGTTAAGGTTTTACCATATATGTAAGCTTTTAATGAGTCCCATATCATTATTTTATTTATCTCTGTGTTGTAATTAATATCTAAGAATAAGTGTAATTCAGATAATAACCAGGGTTTGAACTCTTTAATTTTAGTTATATATGCTGGAATTCTGGAGTTAATGATTAATGATTTGTACTCATTCTGAAGTTTTAGTATCAATGAACTGTGGTCTGATAAAGGTCAGGGAGTGATTGAGAAATTAATGATTTTAGAGTGTAAGTCATGGTCAGCAAATATTTTAACTATTCTAGTTTGGGTACCAAATCTGTGATCTTGATAGGAAAACAACAAAGATTTATCTTCTTTAAATTTGAAAGTATCTACAGGATGAATTAAGTCTACACACTTCTTTAAAGCTTTTGATATAGCAGATGTACACAGCAGTCTTTTATTTGTAGTTTCAGAAATATTAAATATACAGTTAAAATCTCCTCCTAATATTAAATTGCCTTTATAATTATTGGAAATGAAATCCAAGTGTTTTTAACAGTTCCTGTCCCAATGCCTGGGAACCAATATAGATTGTCTAGGGTCCATATTCTGTTATTATATTTAACTATTACTAGTGCCATAAGGCCTTCTTTATCTTCATACTTATAAATGATTTCTGGGTTAATCACATTTGTTTTCCATAAAATTATTACTCCTTTTGTCTTTGTCTTATAAGTGGATTGCACCAATATCATATATTCCTTAGGTTTCCAGTTGTAATTGTCATTTGTTTTGAAATGAGTTTCTTGAAAGAAGACAATTTGTACTTTGTTCAGTTTGAAATATTTCAGCAGATTTGATCTCTTGCTAGGATTGTTTAAGCCATTGGTATTTAAAAATAAAAACGTTAAATCCATCCTAGGTTATTTAGACTATGTATTTTTTGTTTTATTGCAACTATTAAACATTTTCCTCTGATAACTATAAAGTATATGTTTTAGCTTTTAAAGGAAATTATCAGTTTTATACTTTGAGTGTTTATGAATAAAGTAATGTTTTGGTCAGGCATACTAAAAATGTTTTTGTGAAATAAATTTAAATTAATTAATGTTAACACAACTAAGATCCATACTAGCCATGGAATGAACATCATTCCTAATCTGATGGATAAACCTAAGTCCATCACATTATCACTTATACCTTGACAATCCAGAACATCTGAGCTTCATAAATTGAATTATCATATAAAAATATTTATAATAGGAATAGGCAATATCTATATTATTTTGAACAGATATAGAACTACTGTAGAGTAGACAGAATTCTAATACAATATAAATGTCTAGTTATTGTGTAAGCAATTATTATTTACATGAAAGGTAGATGACAAGCAATTCAATCATAGTAAAGTAGGATGTATCATATATAAAACCTCAATAAAAGATTATAACACACAGTTATTTAACATATTCACTCATAATGATGAAGTCTTTCAAAACTTATTACTTCATATAAATAGATGGTAATAATATTTATACCTAATGTTTATAATACAATGTATTTATTGGATATATCAGAAGTTATATTTCATTGTTTGCCAGCATTTAAGTAATCACTTTGTTTGTTGAGAACTTACTTAAAGCATCAGTTTGTTTTATGTAAACATTGATGAAAGTTAGTGCATTTTAATTATCTGTGCATCCCTCTTCCCACATTTCCTACACATAAGGATTTTCATATCTATCATTTCTTATTATAAAATGAGTGAAATTATAGGTTAAAAACAATAAATTCACTTATTATGATTAATGATTGCAAGTTCCCTTTCCATATTCATAAATTGCCATTTAACGGCATATACTGAATGTGTTTAAAGTTAAATGGCAATGTTCTATTTTGTATAATTAGCAAAGGTTAAACTGAGTGATTATTGTCAATTTAATACTATTTGTTCAGAATGTGATTGTTATATTCTGTGACATACCTAGTTCAGGCTTCTATTGTTTCCCTTAAACAACTTTGTCAGTTTGATGTCATGTATAAACACTAGTTACCTTCTTAACCGGTTAAGTATTATATATGGTCAAGATGGGTTACAAAAACTACAATTGAAGTTGAAGCAATTACAAGACTTGTTATGCACATTTACTTATATAAGAAAATCATCATGCTTCCCCTTGATGTTCAATGTAGTGTATGTCATTTTTGACAAGTTAATACAGTAGTGTTATTATACACAAGCCCATGTTATTAAATCCTGTCTTTATTATCTAAGTTCAACAGACTGCTTCATCTTATATGACGATTATATATTTTATGTCTAAATTTACTAAAATAATACATTACATAACCTTTATGTGTGTGTTTTTTTTTTTTTTTTGGCTGTTGCTTAGTTATTTGAGAGACCACAAGCTGTAATGCTTATTCTTATTAGTAGCTTCTTCCAAGCATGTTTATACAGTCCATAGACTTTCAATTATGAGACCCTTCTAGTTTCTTATTTGTTATAAGTATATTTCCATCCTTACATACACACATATCAATACTTCAAGCATGGTCAACAATGCCCATCCAGCTTTGCTAGAATACCATTCATTAGTTCATGTGGTGTCTTTCCAGACTGTTCTTAAAATATCCAAACTAATATTTGTCCTGTTCCATTTTATCAGCCTGTTCTATGTAGTGGCCACACTGCCAGTGAACCACACAACACACCTTTCATTCCCACATATATTTCCATGAAGGAAATCTGATGACTCTCTAACGCTTCCCAGCAACCCAAACAACTGTAGAACCAGCTATCATCATATGCCCTACACGTCCAAGCAAGATCACCTCCCAGACCACTGCAAAGGGTACTGCACAAGACCAAGTGCACTTAGTCTTTCACAATAACTCAGACTTCAACTCTTACGTAAGTCCTTAATGTGTTTGGACCAAAATACAATTTAAATATAAAATTGCGCTTATTATTTATTTATTTTTTTATCAAGAATCAACTTAATGAGCTAAACAAAGTGTTAGGAGACCATCAATATGTGTACATGTGGTTTAAAACAGCCCCTTTATTATATATATATTTTAAACCAAAAATTTCATTGCCAAGAATCATCCTGGAGGTTCCTCAGAGCCATTAAGCATTATCGTCACTCCATCTCCATTACCACAGCAACCTGGGAGCATCTGCTTCTGTTAGTGTGTCTGTGTACTGCATACCAGAGGCTTGCGATGCAGCTGAAGCAAAGCTTCACTTTACTGCAACTTCAAGCCTAAATTCCCTCCCTTTCAGCAAGGCAGCAGCCAGGAAAAGAATGGAGGGCAAACAGATAAAAAAAAAACTCCCAACATGCTGCCACAACAAGAGATAACACATTCTTCCAGCCTTCCCACCTCTCACTCAGCAGATGTATAAACAAACTATTTGCTGCAGAAATATCCCAAATCATAGTTTTATCAACCCCCTTCCCCTGGATTCAGGCTAAAACACCAAATGTCTCTTCCTAATACACAAGCATCAGTAAACCTCGATCACAAGCCACAATCCACAGCTTCCCGGAGATGAAAAAGGCAACATACAACAGCTACCAGACACAGCTGCATCCACACACAGCATGTCAGGCTTAATCAAACAGCACTTGAAACTATGATACCTGCCATAATTGCTATTAACTATGTTTAGACAGAATAATAATAACATTTGTACTAGCTGCCAGACATGGCTGCATCCAGGCACACCATATCAGGATTGATCAAACAGCACTCAAAGCTATGATACCTGCCATAATTGATATTAACTATGTTTAGACAGAATAATAATGACATTTGTATTAAGAGCTTACTACTATTATTTAACGAGAATACATGACATTTCTAAATCATACTTTAACTGAAGAAGGCATTAGTCTCCATGACAGCATTTTTTTTTTCAAAACACTCTACTATTACTGCTATTATATATGATGTTAATTTGTTACATTTCAGTCTGAACTCTGATGAATGGTACCTTGTTGAATTAGTTAATTAATTACTTAAATTCTTATAAGTAAAATCAATGAAAAATGAATAGGATAAGTATTCATTGAGTTCAAGTAGAGGAATATAAACTTCTATTTTATTGCTTTGTTTGTCTTATATATAATGTTAATAGTAACCCATCTTGACCTACCTTTGTTTGTGAAGAATTATTGGACTTTGAACATTCTGAATAATCATTACTGTTTCTCAGTTGTTTAAGAAACCCTCTTTTTTAAATAAAAACAGATGACAAGTGATGTACCATATCAGTTGATACTTTGAGAGATGTAGTTGTAAGAGTTATTTTTTTGAGACAGCTATCTTGGAATCAGTTTTTTGTTTCTTCTTTCTAGCATCAGTCCAGGATTTGTTTCTTTTATTATTTTAAGAGTAGGGGCCAGCCATTCCATTTATTCTGGGATAGACACTATGCTGTTGTTTTTGATGAATATAGTAGCTTCTTCTAAGTCATTAAATGTTCTCATCTCATTGGCAAAAAGTATTTTTATCTTGGCTGGAAAGGCCAGCTGTGCTTTAATGTTGTTTTGTTTCAACAGTTTTATTATTGGCCAGACTTTTTTCCTGTGTTCTAGTATTCTGGAAGAATAATAATTGTCAAACGTTATCAGGCTTTGATTGTATTTTAAGGGTGATTTTCTCCAAGCAGATTTTAATAAGATATATTCTGTAAAGGCTGAAGAGCCGAGGCACTACAGGAGTCTGCATTTTATGCTTTGTATTTGCTGCTAACAAAATTTTATTGGATCCAGTGTGTGCTTATTTTACCTGTTTTGTGGGACTACATTGTGGATCTGCTATTGGACTGGACTATAATTTTTATAAAATATAAAGGTAATCACTGGCTTCTATCCTTGTGTGGTGGTGAGACTTTAATATTAGTTTCTTGTCCAGAAATGAAAGAAATTTTATAACTATGGATCTAGGTGGAGTATTTGTTGAGTTAGAAGCAGGTTTCCTCAGTGATCTATGCACCTTTTCAATTCCAAATGAAAGCCCCTCTTTCAAGTCTAAAAATTCAGGAATCCAGGTTGTTAAGAATGAAATAATGTCTTCTCCTTCAGTGTTTTCAAACAGACCAAAGATCCTTATGTTGTTTCTCCTGTCCCTGTTTTCAAAGTTGTATATTTTGTTAAGCAGCCATGTATTCTGTTTAAGCAGAAATTCTGTTTGGAATTCTTCTTTGAGTCTCCATTCAATGTCATTTAGAGAAGTCTCTATATTTGTTTTTTTTGTTTGGTGTTGCTATAATAGTTCCTAAGAGTATCAGTCTGTTTTTGAGAATTTAATTTGACGCTTTCTAAGTCATTTTTAAAGCCATCCATCTTCAAAGATAGTTCCTGTAAGGTAGATGTCATCAATTGTAGTTCTTTTTTCAAAGCAGCATCTGGATGAGAATTCTTTGAGTTGTTCATATTCAGTGACTCAATATATCTCCAAGTTGCTTGACAAGAAAAGTTTTGTATATCTCTACCAAAACTGATATTTATGTAGTTTAGTAGTTTATCAATAGATTTCTGATGTTTTAAACTTGAAAATAATAAAATTTTCTTATATTATTATACTAGTTTATGGTGCTCTCAAAATTCACTGCTCTCAGTTGTAGTCCTCATAATTTATAATGAGGCAGCAGTAATTTGTAATGTATGAGTTTTGTCTTTCACCTATTTTTTCTATCCATTTTACTATTTAGGGATCTATTTGTTAATCATATAGCTTTCTTATGAATTAAGTATGTGGTATGGTGTTGAATGCCTTGGCTAGGTCTACATATATTGTGTGAACTGAATGGTCACTCTCAACTGACCATGTGAACCTCTAAATTAAGTTAACCAGGTTTAATAGGCAGGATCAAATGGCAAGTGTCAAGTCTAACAAGGTTTTTGATATTATATTTTATATTCCTTGACCTTGCAAATGATTAGACTTATTGGTCAGTAATTCCAAAGATCAATGGTATGCACATTCTGATCTGGCATCATAATTGCAGTATATCACTCTACAGGGAAAACACCTTCACTTAACCTTAGATTAAACAGTTTGTGGAGTGATTCAGCAAGGGCATGGCTGACATCCATGCATATTATCAAGCCTTGTGGATGTACATATACTTTTCGGATAATATTTGCATTGGCAGACCATTATATTATTGTACAGCTACTGATTGTTCTAATTGTGGTGTGTATTGTGTATGTACATTTTTGATGTTGTGCTCCATGGGCTCAGATCATGGCTGAAAAGGGATAACAGACCAAACTGCCCACCCGATAAATAAAGTGTTATCAGAATAAATAAATAAATGACACTAAAGGAGTAGAAGAGTCAATGCTAGCCTGAAATTTAACAAAATCAAACAAACAAACAATGACAAAAGAAATGGTAATGCTTTCTGCTTTAACGAAACTGAAATTAATTAGATCACCATAGAATGAGAATTTGTGGGCTTTTAAAGAAAACATAACACAGACTCAGAAAGTTAAACCTGTTTGCAGCATTGGCTGATGAAGTTAATTTTGGCATTATGTATTGTACATGTTTCTTGAAATGTTCACCAACTAATTTTTTTCCAGCATAATCCGTCAGTAGATTAATGTTTAGGGTAAAGTGGAGAATTTCTAGATGTGGTGCCTTTTTGATGCATGGGGGTGGCAGCATCATCTTTTTGTGAGTGTCAGCTATTACTTTTGACTGTTTGAATAGGATTGTTGTCTGAAATGTTTTGTAAAATGTATTTATAGTGAGGATTAGATGACTTTTGCAGCATGTGTTATGCATAGATATGCAAAGCAATCTTGGCAAGATGATGCTGGGTGTTCTGTATCTGTTTTTCAGCTGCATATTCATTGATATGCTCATTGAATGTGACGTAAATTATATTTTTTCAGCATGACATGTTAATAGACTAATGCCAATTTTAAACTGAGGAATTATTAACTTACAAGTACTTGGCAATGTGGAAAGAAGTCTTTCTTCTTCATCAGTGACTGCAAATTAATATGCATGTGAAATCTGAACAGGATTTACTATTTAAATAATTGAAGAATGCGTGGATGGGAAGTACCAGAACCATCATGCTTGCCTGGGAGGTTACTGGGTGCTTGACAGAATTATGGCCTTATACCTAGCACATCATTAATTACAGATACAGGCAGAAAACTTAGTATAACGGCATCTATAACAAAACTGAATGTTGTTCTTTACACATTCCTTTGGGTGGTATCCCTCCATCTTCTGTCTCATTAGTGCTGTGTGTGTATGTATGTATGTGCATATATTTATATATCTATATATATATATATATATATATATATATATATATATATATATGTGTGTGTGTGTGTGTGTGTGTGTGTGTGTGTGTGTGTGTATGTGTGTTTATTTATATATATATATATATATATATATATATATATATACATGTACATAGATTACTGATGGCAGGAGGGACTGAGTGCACAGACAAGGGTTCTTACTGCATGCTGAGGCAACTACAAGATGGAAGGTCAAATTCACTGGTAAAAAACGTATGCACAATATTGTAGAATAGCATTTAATATGGAGTTTACTGAGTCTATAAGCAGACTGTTATATTTGGAGCTTTTTCTTGTTGTGTCCTGTCATTTTCATGGTCACAAATGCACAATCAACGCTTCAAAGGTTCACTATGAAAGTATTAATAGTCATTTCGAAAAAAGTATTTTGAAACTTCTGCATGAATTATGAATGATTCATAATTGCCTCTTACTCTAATGGCATGAGTATAAAAAGACATTCAGAGAATGTGTGTTATTTTAAATTTTTTTGCATCCTGCATTTGCTTTACTGTTCCTTATCCTTTCTAAAAGAAGATGTCCTCCTTGTTAGCAGCTATCAGGCACCCAGCAATCTCCTGCCTGATCACTCCAGTAAATGGTGCTGCTAGCAGGTTTTTAAATATCTAACCTACAGGCATTTATACAAACTGAGAATAATACCTTTATATCATTTTTGAGGTTATTAGTAACAAATGTAGAAACACAGCTATAGGCTTCCTTTCCCTGATTTTCTGAGTGGTATTATTACAAAATGTAGAGGAATTTAAGTATTGGTGCTAGGGGTATGGTCTGGTACTTGCCTAAGTTCTCTTCTACTGAATTGTGTTTATTGAAGCTTGGACCAGGTCTCCAGTTTCTGAAAGGAGTCGGTCATCCAGTGTGCTGCATTAGTAATATAGCCAGTATATCACTTTCCGGTAGAAAAAAGGCATCATCAGAGTTGCCTTTGAGATGATGACCAGTAAGGTAAAAAAAGCAAGCAAGTAATTGCCCTGAGTCAAAAGCGACTCATAGTGACTCTATAGGAAGACCCCACAGGGCTTTTGTGGCATATCGCAGAAGTAGATCGTCAGGCCTTTTTTCCCTCTGGATACTGCTGCCCAGTTGTTCCTCAGCCAGGTTTTGAACTCAGGTCTACCAGTTGATAATCCTGTGCTATCAGGCCAGGGTAACATGCTAAAATTCTGTTCTGAAAGTTGTAATGGTATTGCTGAACATTTTGTATGAATGATGTCATCTACCAAAACAAACTAATCCTGATATTAATTTATACACATTTTTCTTGGCATAATGTCTTTGATATATGTAATACTGGATGTTAGGGATTTGATATTTCTTGCTTTTACTTTAGAAGTAGCAAAGCAGCTATTTTTTTTCCTTTGTAAGTGTTTAAATGGCTAATTTTAAAATGCAATATGTAATTTTCGAGTAGTTTTGTTTCTACTTGGGTAACTGTAGAGGAAAATATTAAAGCAGCCTGTAAAACTTGATATGTGTTGCTATACATAATTGCTAATGACATTAACTCATCTGGCACTGTTACCTGACACTCTCCATCCTGAACACTGGGAGTATGAAGTAAACCTAGCCTGGATATTTTTTTTTTTTGCATTTCATGCAAAATATTGACTCCAGTGTGAGTTTCCTGAAAGTAGTGATATCATTCATCCTGTTTATTACTGAATTAATTTTGCAATGGATTACTGTTTTTTAGCAAAAACTTGCCACTTGATCTAAAATGGTCATTCCATTAGTACTATCTGATCAATGCACAGTTATCATTAGAATAAATAACATATATGGATTATTTTATATATATGTGGTGCATGCTTGTGCGCATATACATACAAGTATATAAAATGTATACTATATGCACATATATCTATGTTCCATATGTGTGGAAACATAGATAGATAGATAGATAGATAGATAGATAGATAGATAGATAGATAGATAGATAGATAAGCATATTTAAGAGAGAGAGTTTGTCTGTGTGTGTGTGTGTGTGTGTGTGTGTGTGTGTGTGTGTGTGTGTGTGTGTGTGTGTGTGTGTGTGTGTGTGTTTGTGAGAATTTGTGTGTTCAAGAAGTATTAGTTTTAAGAATTTCTTTTAAAATGCAGACCCTGACATATTTATTATTATTTTTATTTTTTTGTTTTTGTTTTCTTATAGCATTGTTTTGATGCAGCCAAAGATACTAATTAGTGGAAGTTCTATATTCATTAATTAGTCTGATGCAATCTCATTTTGGTGATTATAGTGAGATGAAAGCATGGGTTAAAATTATTTTAATGCTATGTTACATCTTCCGCTCATGTTTTTTGTATAATTTCTACAGTATTCTTCTGTGGCTGCAAGTGCCTTTTTTGAAGATTTATATGCATTAGTTTACAGGTTTTTTTTCATTTATTTTGTAAATGAAACTGACTTTATTAATGCATAACTATTTTGATTCACAGTAAATGAGAAACAATCCCCAGGATTCACGAAGCCTCCGTGTAAGAGTTTTAACTCTTTCACGGAGGCTGCAGTTAAACGGAGTGATGTCAGCATGCTCTGCATATTCATGAGAGCATGCTGAATCACACCTAAGTCTAACACGGTCCGTGTAAGACAGTAGGGGGCGTGTCCGTAGGCTGAGCCCTGCAAGCGGACACGCCCCCAGAAGTCTAAAAGTGCCCAAAGTAGACACCCACAACAGAGTCCACAGAAATGTGAATAAACACAACACAACACGTGCCCCTACAGACCATAAACATATATAAAAGAAATATAAATGAACATGTCATATTTATTTTAAATTGTAAAGATGTTTAACCGTGAGTGCGCTCGTTTGCGCGGGCGTGCCCGTAGCGCAGCCACAGTTAGCAGTCAATGGGAAAGCATATAAGAACTAAATATGCAAAATAAGCCAGGAAGCAATAGCGTAGCGGTAGAGATGCCGGCTGCAGAGCAGGCATTCATGGTTCGAGCCCCCACAACACAAATTTTTTTTTTTGCAAAATAAGCAGGAAACAAGTCCCTGACACATATGTGTACACATAAAATCAGAATATATGTAAAATACAATGAAATATCCCATTTATATTGAATAAATGTGAGCTAAGAAATGAATATAAACTGCCAGATGTGCCCATAGCTGAGCTACAGTACAACAGAGTGAGTGTATGTGCCCATAGATAAGCATTGGTCCAACTGGTGCAAACTGAGTGCCCGTAGCTGAGCAGTGGTTTACCATTCTAAATATATGTGCTCCTAACTGAGCTGAGCGAAATATGCGTGCCGATAGCCAAATGAGGCTTAAACCAGCGTACCCCGTTTGCGCGGAACTGCGCACCGCGCAAACGAGCTAACCGACGGGCAACGGTGAGCAAGCCGTATCCAAAATGCCTTTACACAGACACACCCCTCAACATGTCTAGACAGTCATGAAAAATAAAAAGCAGTGGCCAGGTTCGAACCCAGGATACTATACACCATAGTCAAGGTACAGAACCACTAAGCCATGACAGCAGTACCTAGGAATGCAATATTAGCTCATATATAGGAATGAATACAAACTACAGCATGACAATGCAGGTTTACTGAAGTTGATACAATTCCAAACTGGCCAATCACAGATATGTGCAGGAAAAACGGACTATATAAGCCCCATAGGCGGGAATACACAGCATAAACGATTGTAGAACAGACCTGCAGGCAGAATGCCAGGTGTAGGTGAGGGTAGTCGCTTTCGAGCGCAGAGGTGGGGTGTTGAGGAGTCCAGGTACATGGCCTGGCTCCTAGTCCACAACCATGAGGCCCAACTCATGCAGGGCCAGGTCCTCTGGGGAGCGTACAGGGCTGAGGCGTGGGACCAGTTGGTTCATGAACTCACCAGTGCCACAGGAATTCCAAGGACAGGTGAGCAGGTCCGTCACCACCATGCGGACCTGAAGAGATGCAAGCAGGACCAACTGAACCTTTGGATCCAGGAGGCCCGGCAATCACCCAACGCCCCACCACTGAGTAAGTAACAATTAATTATGTATGTAGAAAGTTAAACTACCTGTAATTATGGAGATGTGTATTCCAATATTACTTCATTTATATTACAGCTGCAGGTGTCCGTTCTGCGAACCGCAGAGCCTATGCCGATAGGCTGGTGCGGTTGTGCCACCAGGCAGGTCAGTAATCCACTTCTAGTAACTGTAAAGATATATAAATGTATGACAGTCAGCAAAAGAGTGCAGTGTAGCCAGGAAGGAATTAAATCTGCATGTAACAGTGTGAAAGTGTATGCAAGTATTGCCTGATTACAACAGTTCCCAGCCTGTAAGTAAACTAAACATGACACTGTCCAACATATATTTCCGAGTAAAACTGCCCTGCCTGTAGGAAAATAGTACACAACCTGCAGCAGCATGTAAAGTATAGCTGCAGAAGAGGATGAAATCACATGTGTGAAATATATCCCTGTGGAAATACTGAAACATGACAGAAGTGAGACTGCTGGAAAGAACTGTAATAACTGTAGTTAAAACATGTCAATAAAGCCTAGAAGTACCAGTCTGAATAGTAACATGAAAGCAAGTGAGAGAGTGTGAGAAAGTGTCAGGAATACAGCAATACAGTACTTATAACCCCTGAATAAACCATACTGCAGTTAGGACAGAATTAAATGCATGTGAGACTCAGAACCAAACAGCACAATCTGTTCAAAGTGTTGATGCATGTGGAATGTGTACACCAACATCTGGATATGTTTCTCCCAGTCTGAAATACGCAGATAGGATGATTGTCTGATATACCAAACATCCACACTTGTCCACAAGTATATCAAGCACAGGTAACAGGATGATGTATCTGAACAAAGCCCGATATGAATGTGTATGAACAGCAATAAAATGTAGATTGATGTTGCAGTAACAGTTCCATCTGCAGGGTGAAGTAGTTAACATATAGGACACTGTAGTTAGAACAGTAGTGTGTATATAACTGTAGCTATTAGAAATGTACAGCATATGTATTCGTATTCGAAGGTGTTAATATTACTCTATTTACCCCACCCTCTAACCACCTATAACCCATTCCACGTGAAAATGGTATGTGCAATCACAATTACCACCCCTGGACGTCTGTCCTGTTGGGTCATATATATTTGCATGTCTGTTGATGCATCCACCCTGTTCATACATCCACACCTGATGGCCTGTTGCCATCAATCAACCCTGCATGTTGTTGGACTGTGTATTACTGTTCAAATTATGCATGTGTTATGCACGCTGTTCGATGGTGTGAATATCTGGGTGTTTGGTTAATGGGAATACTAATGCATGCTGTTACAACTAATTGTGAATGGTATTAAATGTCACTAACCCAAACTGTCATGACATAATGCAAAACATAGAACGACAGGGAAGGCGGGTTCCAGCGGACCCACCTCTCCCACCTCAGCTGGCGAGTGCACCTGGCACTAGTGCCGAGTCCGGACCCTCCTCCGGTGGCCCTGTGCCACCTGCGGGTGGAAGCGCTGCAGGGATGGGGCTCCCCCTCTGCAAGTGTGGCCGGAGGAGATCCACCACTCACCCTCCGAAGGCCCGGACTGTGGTGCGAGGGAGATTCGGGACTCTGTCCTCGAGCCCCTACGCCAGCTCGAGGCACGGGTGGCGCAACTAACGGGCATGCCCGTTGCCCCGCCTACACAGCCCCCAGCACAGCCCCGCCCTGGGCAGTGAAGGAACAGTGGCAACTGCCTATGGGTGGGGATATCAGTTCCACTGTTGCCATCTGTGGGCTCATGGGCTCTGGATATCCAAACCTCCGTCCCCGTCAATTGTGTAACCCCCCCACTCATGTCATACACCACCCCTGTATGCGTCTTGTTTGTCTTGTCTGTAATCCTACCCAACCTACCTCCCCAGCTGTACCGACTACCTTCACCTGACATACCACTCTTACCTGAAAAAAAAAAAAAAAAAAGAGGGCGCTCTGTACCCACAAAAAAATTACGCCCCATACATAGCTGCCCATTCCGCACACATGTCTACTGGACATGGAACCTATCAATTCCAATTGGCTGTACAACAAGTATTATTGTTGTCCTGACACCTCTCTCAGGGGTGGAAGGTTTCAAATGTCACACCAAATTACATACATATGCACAGCTGTTGCTGCTGAAGAAATGGGCAGCTATGGGCCTTACCTACATCCCTCCTGCACATCCCAAGCTTGTTTCCCTACTGTCTTACCCTCTTTGTGACCCCTTTTCACCACTTTCCTGTCTCCCCATTTTCTTTCTTTCAAGGAAAATAGCTGGTGTGCAAGAGTAAGCACGTTTAAGCGGTTGTAAGCGGGTGTGCGCGGAGCTCACCGCCAGTGCGCATGCGTGAGCTCCATGCAAACCAGCGCTAACCTGGTTACAACTGCTTAAAAGTGCCTTAGGCACTTTGATTGACAGGTCTTGTACTCAGTTCAAATGAAAAATAAAATCCCACTGTGAGTCCCTAACCCAGGACCTTGGCAACTATAGTCTGCATGACTTACCACTAAGCCATGACTCTTATATAGAAACACTGTGCTAAAGTAAATATATCATTTAACAGTAGGAATGAATGTAAAGGGAATATAGATGTGTAGTACATAAAGCATGACATTTAGAATCACAAACAAAACTGGTGGATTCCCATAATAGTAGTGTGTGAACAGAAACAGCCATGCTAGTTGGAAGCTAGTAGGTAATGATGTCACCATAGCACCTTGCAAGACACACACATACTCACAGCAGGATAAGCACTGCCCATACCCCACAACCTCTTACAGGAACACATCCGGACCAAGTAATAAAATATGTGGAGCAAAGGCCCAAAACCAGGGATACATTACAAATAAAGTTACAACAAACGCAGACAGTTCAGAAAGTAACAGGGTCTACACCTTGTGGGATGTTTGGAAGGGTATGCAGTCTGGAACTTGAATGTTTGTCACCATATTCTGACATGAGCCCAGACTGACTTGCCAGATAAAGGTGTGCATGAGATAATGACCAAATCATGAGGCAGACATGTGGACAGCCTGCAAATATCTGTACACATGACGGGTCCAACACCACCATATTTGAATAGTTAAGAACCTAGACATAGCAACAGTGAATGTCTTACAGGGATGCCCCACAGACCCCATGTGAAATGTACAAACAGTAGGCAGAAAGGTGTAACACATGCAATGGTAACTATGGAGTCCGGAAAGTATTCACCACTCGCATGGCAGAAAAAGTGTAGTAATACATATGCTCATGCTAACCCACAGTCACAACTGCAGCATACCAGACATTTTAATGGGTGTACCCCACTGATATGTACCATTCCATAAGGCACATAACTGATAAACCTGAAGGTCTCTGGGGCCTGCTTAGCAGCATACTCAAATACCCTAATAGATGTCAAGGCCCACACCATGGCCAGACCACACTGCATGCTGTAACACCCTAGCAGATATAGCAAGCATTCCAAGGTGTGAATGTACATGGAAAATAGGAAAGCTACAGCAGCACACTACAGTCAAGACACCTAGCAGGCATAGACGTAGTGACTGTAAAGGGCAACAACTATTGAAGACTTAGCAACAGAGTGCAAGCAAATGTGAAAGGAAAGCACACACACACACACACATTAACAATAGTAGTAGTTGTAGTTGTCAGTGTACATACACAGTTAGTACAGGAAACTGGAGAAATGAATGGAGGAATGTTAATCCACAACACACCTGGAAATATGAGAGAGATACCAACCTTTACACTCACAGAACATTGTCCACAGCATAACAGCATGGTCCCTGCCCTTAACATCTGAATGGGCTACGCCTATCTCACACACCTTTTTATAGCACTGTTCTGAAATCACAGTGAGACCTGCAATCAGTACACAACTGGCTGCATGCAATTAGCAAATGCTGGCTAACAATTGGTGCAGAGGCCATCACATGGGCATATGCAGATACCTACAAAAGTATGCTGTACTCCATGTCCACGCATGCAATACTTTCATTGCACCCTGAGAAGGACGTGAGAGACAGACAGAGAGAGAGAGAGAGAGAGAGAGAGAGAGAGAGACAGCGAGAGACAGAGAAAACTGCATTTAAGCATACAGACACGAATTGTTCAGCAACAGCTACCTGAAAGCTGACAACTGGGAAGTGGAGCAGCAAGACAGGGAACCAGACAGCAGCAGAAGCAGCTGTGACAAACACAGGTAATGTAAAGTAATACTATAAAGGTCTACATACTGTGAACCCTCCATATGTGTCATTGGTCTGTATCCATATGTATATGGAGATGTGTAAAGGGCAGGAGACATACAGCAACTATCAGTGAAGTCTGTACATACATTTGTATGTGAGAGCATGTATGTGCACATATCAATGTTGTTTGATTGTAGGTTGTAGTGCCATGTACAAATTAGGTTACACAGCTATGTGTGTTTAGCAGTATGTTAGTGTGTGTCTACAGTATAGTAGACAAATATGTTGATATACCTGTCTAACATATGGTTATGTATGTATGTCAACATATGTATGTGTATATATATATATATGTAGAGATATATATATATATATATATATATATATATATACATACATAGAGAGAGAGAGAGATGTAGGAATACATAGACAGATGTCAATAGAATATTGTACCAACATATCTATGTAATGCACACATGCAGATATAGATATATGTAGATACATATACATAGACAGACTGATCTGACTACCTACAGGTATGATTGTATATGATGACCTGCAACACAGCCTGTCCCACCCTCTGTCACTCACACCCTCTGTGCCCCCTACACATCTATGGCAATATATGTCCCCAATATATATGTGTATATGTATACAGACATATATATATATATATATATATATATATATATATATATATATATATATATATATAGATATATCTATATACATATAGATATATCTATATACATATATATATAGAGAGAGAGAGAGAGAGATGTATATAAAGTCTGAGTGAGGCACATGTGTACAGATGTATTGCAACAGGTGCCTGGTGACAAAGGCATGGAGTGAACACCAGTGTCAAATCCGGAGTATCATACCACATTCCAGATCACCCACACCAGTAACCACCAGATATGTGATTGGCCGCCCACCACTGCATGTGTCAGGGGTGAGCAGGGTCAGAAATGTGTAGAATAGTGGCCCCAATGATAGTCACAGTGGCACACTATCCCTGGAATACCTGCACATGGTATGTGTCCACAGACATGGTGAGTCAGGTATGGACATGTAGGTTGGTGTACCCCCCACACCACATAATGGATGCCATGGTATGAACCTCACATTACAGCAACAGATATGGAGAAGGACACAATGACATGTACAACACTGTGACAACGCACTCAAACACATTACCAATGCACAGTGACTGACAACACCACAGAGTACACATATGCTACCCACATAGAGGTTACCACTCCCAGATGTACATATGGAGGACACACCCATGACAGATGTCCAACAACCATAGTAACACCTCCCACCATCCACAACCTACATGTCTGCTGTGTGTCGTCCGTGCCACTGCAATAGTGTGCACATGTGGAGGTAAGAGTTCCTACTACAGATAAGACACACCCTGCAATAAACCACACAGTGTTAAGAAGCGAGACTCCCATGAGTACATGTCACACATACCCCTGCTGAATGTTAGTCAGATAGGTAATATGCCATATGAGTCACCCTGTGTAACTGTGTGACAGCAGCAGTTACCATCACACCACATGTGTCACTATGGTCAGGGTAGCAGAACAGTACGCTGCTGTAGACACAGGGGCAATAGCATATTGTATAGTATTGTATTGTAATGTAATGTAATGTGTTGTATTGTATTGGTATGGTGAGGTGCCTCCTTCATGGAGTGGAACCACTGCTGCTGTGCACCAGTGTACAGGTACATATCCTGTAGTCAGGCTAGTGTTACATAGCACTCCTATATGTGTGTTTAGCTCCTGTCAGAGGTTATGTAGCATGCAACTGGGGATACCATCAGGTCCCATCCATGTTGTGTATTCTGCTGTCCTGCGGGTGTCTCCACCTGGACATCTGTGATGACGGGGAGGTTACAGTCAGCTGGGATAACTATGCCTTATTACAGGGGAGAGGGTGGGGTGACACCTGCACTGAACCTGTCCGCCACAATGTTGTCGATATCTGTGGTGTCAGTGAAATATGTGTTGTGTACTACCTATGGGCATAGAGGATGGCTCCTGACCAGGTTGCTAACATAACTGAGGAAGGCCTCCTGGTCATCTGTAGTGTCACTCTTGAATTCCCTCTCAACATTGCCCATGTAGTCAGTATGATGGGAAATAGATCCTTACCAGTGCTACTCAGACATGCCCTCCCTTCAGTGAATGATGCTCTGTCTTGCAGTAGCTTCCATCTTCTGTAATACAATCTGTCTATGGCTGGGGTCCACCAGACAGGATGCTGCCCTTTGTGGAGAGTGTCTTGGTCAGATATGGGATTGCATGATCCATGCATTCTGGAGATGTCTGTAGACAGCAATTGTGTAGGGGTCACCATTGTGGGTTGTATCTGCCACTGGCCCAGTGGGCTGTAAGGATACCATATCACTGTTACAAAGTGTAAAGTTTGTATCTGTAATGTTATGCACTATAGTCATCTGTGCTGGTGGTGGAGGTGGGATATGTATATCCAGGGCAATCAGTGTGTGGTTAGCCCACAGTAGTTGCCGATGTAGGCCATACAGTACCTAGATACAAACCCCCAGAGTGAGGAGGTGCTTCTGGCCTGAATCGGTGTTCTGACTGCTGGTGTTTGGTAGTATGTCGTATGGCGTCTGCCAGGTACTGTTGTACAGTTGCTGGCCGAGCACTGATACCTGGCCATCTACATGTGTATCCACCAATAGTCAGACAGATGCTACATATGTGAGATATGTTGTATCATTACAGTCGAGTAGCATGTGTAGTATGTGTGCCAAAGTCTGCTGACATATATTGCTGATACCAGGTTATTTTCTTTCTCAGGTACATGGCCCACCCGCGGAACCCCACCTACTCCACAGCTGAGGATGAGGAGATACACCAGAGCCTGGTGCGGGACTATGCAATACTCTTTTCCCGCACCAGCCAGAATCAGCAGGAGAGGGCTGCACTGTGGCAAGACCTTGTCCGTCGGGTAAATGATATAGGCACGCATAATAGGACATATGAGCAGGTACGACATCACTGCAGTGATTTAATCAGACATGTCCGTCAGCGTGCATCAGATATTCACAGGCAACAGGTCGCCACAGGTGGTAGGGTGGCTACACATCCCCCACTCACCAGACTGGAGGAACTACTCCTGAGTGTAGTGGCTCCAGTCCACCAGCAACAACAACAGCAGCAGACATGCATCATGATGGAGGCTGGGGCCACACAGCAGCAAGACGGTGAACGAGCAGGTAATATGTCATATGTATAGTTGACTGTTGTGTACACTGGTAGTTAATGCATGTGTGAGGTGTGTCCTTGGTTTGTAGCTGTCACCATAGTATTTAATGTGCAAGTGTGATATCCTCAATATTAGCTGCCGACCTGTGAAAGGCGACTGTTGTACTCCTGACCTGTATCATACACAGTAACAATGGCACAGTTGTGCCCACTGACATTAGTTTCTTCATGTCTGCAGGACCCTCTGGTATAACTGCAATGCAGCCTATCCATGCTGGTGAGTGTGTATTAACAATTCCTGTAATAGTGTTGATAGTAATAGTACTATTTGGCTCACTTAGTAGTGCTCTTTGTATGCATGTAGGTGTGTCTGTGTCTGTGTGTTGTTATCACGCATACTGAGTACTGTACAATTGTGTAAAACTGTGTGCATGTGTGCATGTGTGCATGTGTGCACCTGTGCACGTGTGCATGTGTGCATGTGTGCATGTGTGCATGTGTGCACCTGTGCATGTGTGCATGTGTGCACCTGTGCATGTATGCATGTGTGCATGTGTGCATGTGTGCACCTGTGCATGTGTGCATCGCTGGTAATGTGTAGACATTGTAAACTGTGTTTCCTGTTTCCTTCCCACAGGTTCTGTTGCTGCTCTGGTGTCATGTAGCAGGGAACCTGAGTCAGGTGCCGTGGGTACTGATAATGATGACATTGGTGTAATGGCACAGGAAGGTATGCCAGGGTCCGCCATTGGTCAGCCAATTGACAGTACACAGCTGTCGACCCCATCAATGTGCACAGTAATCCTGCCAATACACCCCTTGTAACCACTGTCCCTAGGTGATGGACAGCATACAGTGGGCATTGACCAAGGTAATGTGGTATCTGTGGCACATGCTTCCCCACACAGCAGCCATGGGCATGGCCCAGACATGGTATCACACAGACAGATGTCCAGGGGTTCTCGTGGGAGCATCCATGGGCGTACTGCCCCTGTCAGACGTGCCCACAGAGGTCTTACAACCTTGGCTATGTTTCGGACTGTCATGCAGGCACAGTCACGTATGGAACGGTACACCAGACAGGGACTGCGGGAGCTGGCAGCATGTCGCACAGCCATGACTGACAGTATGCGTGACATTGTGGCTGCCATCCGTGATTTCACCGATGTCGTAGACAGACGTTGTGGGGACATATTAGACCGGTTCCACAACTACGTGTCCATGAGCCAGGGTGATGGTGGGTGGTTGAGGTGTCGACGTGGCCGTATGCCAGCAACAGCAGCAGCTGGCAGTCGCGACAACAGGGCTGCGGCCGCCCCCGTAGTGCCAGCAGCAGCCCCAGCAATGCTGGGTCTGTGTTGTCATCAGACCGCCCCAGGAGACCACGTGCACGTGGCTCTGGCCAGGCCCGACAGGGATCTGTGTCCAGTCAACAAACACCTGCTTCTGATGACAGCACCCGGTCTGGGTTGGTACTGGATACGGTCTGTAGCACCCCTGCAAGGCACAGGTACCGTGTCCGTGGCCAGAGACACTGACCTGTATGACCTGGCAGGTACAGTCTGTGGCTGTCCACAAACACCAGTATATGGCAGCCATGAGGTGGAACTGTGTGCATCCATACATACATGCAAATTGACAACACCTAGGGCTACCGCATACACACACACACTGCATCAACATTGCCCCACCTTCTACTGCTGTCCCTCACCAACACACATACACATACATGTCAATTGGTGGTATGGGTGGCTGACCCAGGCATACCAAGTTCACACCCTGTGCATATGATGAAACTGTGCCACCTCCTGCAATCTGTAACAACTGTACAGGTACAGGTTAACATGTCGCTGATGCACAGGGTGACCACATAGATGTGTAGTAATAGTATCATGTTGTTAACAGTACTGTGTGCTGAATTAATTGTGGGTATATCACAGCATGCCTGATGCAGTAAGTGATTGAAATGTCCTGTTGTCTACACCCATGGTAAGTACCATAGTGTATCATCTGCACATGTTGGCATACTGGTGGTAATGATGTCAACAGAAGGCTACATACATAGGTAGCACAGGGGATAGGGTAATGAATGTAGTAATACACAATGATGGACATGTAAATTGCAAGTGGCATGTTGCCCACACTAGACTCTGCAATGCAGATGTTTGAGGATGTTGATATGTGTGCAGAACTACACAACTGGTACAGGACACACAGGAGCACACTAGCACTGCATGCACACATCCCATACCATGCTAGACAGCCCCAACACACATAAGTAACTGTCACAGGAGGGAGAGTCCCCATATATGTCAGGGATACTGTGGTGGCAGGCCAGGAGCATACATCCTACTAAGTATGGAACCACTGAGAGAAGGCTCGGTGTCTGTTATTTGACATGTGTATTACTGCAGGTATGGGCACATGGGTTTCTATCCAGTTATTGTACATCCTGACAGTACATGCATGTTCTGTACACTTGTGTGCACTGAGACTGGACCCTAGCCATCTGACCAGTGTATTTCCATGTACATGTGCATAGCGCCTGCATATTTGCAGTGTTACCTTATGGAACTGGTACAGCTTGTTTGTTGTACAATGGACTACATGGAGCCCTGTTCACTGTATCTTTGTTTGCATGCATGTTTGCTTGCAATTACCCTGAAGTACCGATCACACCTGCAATGCATAGTTATAGAGCTTCTGTGGACTCATAGTGCCATCTGCATAGCCTACTATATGTATGGCCATGTCCCACTTGACAGGTTGCCACTGTTTGACCTGTTCACATGTACATTGCCTGTGACACAGTGCATATGACCTGCCTGGCATGTGTCCACGTGAGCAGTCATATATGCTACTGCTAAGTAGTCACAGGCACTACACCTTCACACATTCATCTTCTGTTGAACTACCTGCTTTGCTAGGGACAGCCTGCACCTGTCACCCCTGGCCTATCAGATATTGGCAAAGGCTCTTGCTACCCCCATAGTGCCTATGTTAGGCAGGGCTCAAATGACAAACCCACCTTCATAGGTATCACAAGGGATAAGACACTAAGAGCACTGCTACCCCACGCCAGATGTCTAAACCTCCAGATGCATGCACCCAAAACACACCTTGGCATGAGGAACATCGATATCTGTGCAGTAACAGATGCCTGGTTCAGGGCTACTGAGAGCACACTAGCACTACCGGTGTAACCCGTTGATTTCTTTGCTACAGTCACCAAGGCCATTGCCGAGGGGAAGGTGGTTCACACAGCCTACCTGGACCTTGCAAACGCCTTCGCAACAATACCCCACTTGGGCATTCTCGGGAAGCGCACCAGCTTAAATATAAGCCCCTATGTCACTAGATGGATTGCACAGTGGCTCAAGAACAGAACCCACATGGTTAGCATTGCTGGAGCCATGCCAGACCCCATAACAGTTACAGGTTGTGTCCCAGAGGGCTCAGTCCTGGGACCCTCTTGTTTGGTACATATTTATTGGAGGTACAGGCCAACACGGATGAACTGTGGCTGTCCAAATATGCAGATGACTGCAAACTGGACACCATAATCGACTCCCCAGTTGACACAAGCATCTTCCAAAGGGGCATCATAGCAACAGACAACTTGTGCCAGAGCCATGGCCTGCTTAACAGTGTGTAGAAGGGGAATGTGCATCCTGTTGTCTGTTCACCTAGTTGCCAAAAGGGACATTGTCCTCACACACGCTAACCCCCCTCAGCCAAAAAACACACTTGTCAATTGCAGGATTCAAGCCCCTATCTGACTGTTATGACACGTGAGACGGGCATTAGCAGAGCACGCTATTTGCATTACTGGGGGTTTTCTTCCCCTGCTATAATGATAGAATGCTGACATCATCAGTGTTTAGAAAAGGGAATGGGCATCCTGTAGTGTCTTATCCTATTTGCCAAAAGGGACATTTCCCTCACACACACTAACCCCCCTCAGACAAACACACACACTTGCCATTCACAGGATTCAAACCCCTACCTAACTATGTTATGACACTTGAGACGGACGCATTAGCAGAGCGCTATTCGGATTACTGGGAGGATTCTTTTCTCCTGCTGTACTTATAGGGTGCTGACATCATCGGTGTTTAGAAAGGGTATGTGCATCCTGTAGTGTCTTATCCTATTTGCCAAAGGGACATTTCCTCACACACACTAACCCCCTCAGACAAACACACACACTTGCCATTCACAGGATTCAAACCCCTACCTAACTATGTTATGACACTGGAGACGGACGCAGTAGCAGAGTGCGCTATTCGCATTAGTGGGAGGTTTCTTTTCTCCTGCTGTACTTATAGGGTGCTGACATCATCGGTGTTTAGAAAAGGGGATGGGCATCCTGTAGTCTGTTCATCTAGTTGCCAAAAGGGACATTTCCCTCACACACTAACCCCCCTCAGACAAACACACACACTTGCCATTCACAGGATTCAAACCCCTACCTAACTATATTATGACACTTAAGACAGACGCATTAGAAGAGCGCGCTATTCGCATTACTGAAGGTTTTCTTTCTCCTGCTGTACTTATAGGGTGCTGACATCATCGGTGTTTAGAAAAGGGGATGGGCATCCTGTAGTCTGTTCACCTAGTTGCCAAAAGGGGCATTTCCCTCACACACTAACCCCCCTCAGACAAACACACACACTTGCCATTCACAGGATTCAAACCCCTATCTAAATATGTTATGACACTTGAGACAGACGCATTAGCGGAGCACACTATTTGCATTACTGGGAGGTTTCCTTTCTCCTGCTGTACTTATAGGGTGCTGACATCATCGGTGTTTAGAAAGGGAATGTGCATCCTGTAGTGTCTTTTCCTATTTGCCAAAAGGGACATTTCCCTCACACAGACTTACACACACACCAACCCCACTCACACACACTGAGCATTTGCAGGATTGGATTTGAAACCCCTACCTAACTATGTAATGACACTTGAGACGGACGCATTAGCAGAGCACGCTATTCGGATTATTGGGAGGTTTCTTTTCTCCTGCTGTACTTATAGGGTGCTGACATCATCGGTGTTTAGAAAGGGAATGTGCATCCTGTAGTGTCTTTTCCTATTTGCCAAAAGGGACATTTCCCTAACACAGACTTACACACACACCAACCCCACTCACACACACACACACTGAGCACTTGCAGGATTTGAAACCCCTACCTCACTATGTAATGACACTTGAGACGGACGCATTAGCAAAGCGCGCTATTCGAATTGGTGGGAGGTTTCTTTTCTCCTGCTGTACTTATAGGGTGCTGACATCATCGGTGTTTAGTAAGGGACTGTGCATCCTGTAGTGTCTTTTCCTATTTGCCAAAAGGGACATTTCCCTCACACAGACTTACACACACACCAACCCCACTCACACACACACACTGAGCACTTACAGGATTTGAAACCCCTATCTAACTATGTAATGACACTTGAGACTGACGCATTAGCAGAGCGCGCTATTTGGATTACTGGGAAGTTTTATTTCTCCTGTTGTACTTATAGGGTGCTGACATCATCTGTGTTTGGAAAGGGGAATGTGCATCCTGTGGGGAGGCAGACACCAAGAACACTATGGCTAAGCTGTCATTCCCTAGGGCAAACAGCCTAGTGTTGACCTCTACACCATTATGTTTAATTGTCAAATGCACATTATTTGTTGCTGATAGACTGTTTGCATATCTTTATTGCCATAGCATTCCCTGTTGGTATGAACAACTTCTGCATCTGTGGAAAATGTTTGCATATGGGAGGGATCCACTATATCACGTATGTCTCTGTAGTCATTTAACTGTGTGCACTGGGCAGACTGCTGTAATGTGGTTGGTTCCTGGCATAACACATAAAAATACCAGATATGTGTGTCCAACTGCTAAACCAAGATTTGGACTAAGTGTGTGAGCATGCCCAGTTCAGCCTTCCCATGGCATGTTGTCAAAGTGTGTGAGCATGCCCAGTGTGAGCATTCCATATGTTGGACTCTGCAGCCCACCACATTTGTGGATGTGTGTGAACTTCACAAACTATCACCCGTTTATGGTTGTGGGTTGTGTGTCATGTTGTGTAGTTACTGTACAACTGCTTTGTGTGTGAACACAACAGGATTATACTGTGCCTGCAGTGTTTGCATGGGATACTTTGCATACAGTTGTCAACATCCTTTCACACTGACCTACACTGTAGTACTGTATAGTGTACTGGTAGTACTTTGACTGTGGTGGACAGTAACCTGGGCTTTACTGCTATCACTGCTTTACATTTCCATAGTGGGCACAACAGCCTGGTTGGGGCCAGTTGTGTACATCTGACCATGTTGCATTCTGTTCAGATATGAACTACTTACACCAGGCTTGTCCAACATTGTTAGTGTATTCCACAACATAGGTGTACAATTGCAAACACTAGCGATGTGCCCTAGTCCATGTCTAATGCAAGTTGGAGAGTGTGTTTGTCCTTCAACACACATTGTAAGAGGAGTTTGCCATGACATATGTCATGGTTAGTATACTGTGCCTCTGTCTACCTGTGACATGACAATGATACCCAGGATAAACCTACCATCTCCTGTCCACCCATCAGGATTCCTATTGAGGAAGATTGATAAGTGACTCTATGGGTAGCCTGTGCTGAGGGTTCACTCATGGGTGGGAGTGGCTTCTGTGTTATGGATCACACAGTACAGCTTGTCCTATGTAAGTCAGTGCTGGGGTTCAGGTCTGTCATGTGCATAGCTCACTGCCATTCAGATTGTACTATGTGCAGCATGTTTATTGATGCCAGCAACACAGGCAACACATGGCATCTGTGTAGGCTGTTTGATACTCCTGATGAGGTACTGTTGGGGACTTTACAGTTGATGGAGGTGTCTGCTGAGGTACATCCCACAGGTGCTATTGTAGTCGATTGTACCACTGATGCAGGATGACTGCAGAGCCACAATGACCTCCCCTTATGTAGATCTGACAGCCTTCATGATTAGGTGGGTATATGGTATGTTTCTGTAAACACTGCAGCACATGTTTGTCCAATGCCGGATATCTATCACCCTGTCTCTCCAGGTCTCTCATTACATGTTAACTACATAATGGGTTAACACCTATGTGGTGATTGGTGGGCACTTACTGTATATCCACGGGGGTTGACTATACACGTTTCTGCACTTAGCTTGCTGACATAGCTATGGCACCAGTTGTCTGTTTCTATGTGGCCCTTTTGTGGGATGCATGTATCAGCTGGTGGATCATATGTGGTGAGCAGTTTGTAGTCCTCTGCAAACATGTTAGGACACAGTCCTTCCATGTTTGCCTGTACCTATGGGACATATATACCAGACGAGGGAGATTCCAGGACAAAGCCTTGTGGGATGCCAGTTATATCTGGTTTGTAGTCTGACATGGCTGAAGCATGTCTGACCATGTCTGTTCTGTCCTTGGTCTGGTTTGCAACCCCTCTACTGACATGTGGGTTTATATTTATGCTGGTGAGCCTATCTATACTGAACATGTAGGGTATTGTATAGAAGCCTTTGCAAGGTCCAGATACACTGTGTGGAGCACATTGCCCTCATCAATGACCTTAATGACTGTTTCAATGGAGTCAAACATGGTTAGGGGCAGGATCTGCACTTGAGAAGGCCACACTGGGTTGGGTCCGGTGTCAGTAGGTCCCCAACATCCTTATGTCTGTGGTACATGCTGATCCTTTCCATAGCTGTGCAATCTGGGCTTCTCAGGATTCTGGGGTAGTACTGTTCAGTATCCATTCAGGCAACACCTTTGTTGAGAAGGACCACTGTTGTTGTACACTGCTCTTTGGGTACATATTCTGTGGTACGGCTGACATTGAGCAGTAGTGTGGTTTGGCATTCCATTCATCTTAGACTCCATGTTGCACTAAGCCCAGGACACCATCTCATACCATTGCTGCTGTGTGTTTTGCTTTGGAGATGTTGTCTGTTACCCTCAGCATCTGCAATGTCAGGGGCCAGCAGTCTGCTGGGATAGATATTCTGCATTAGGTAGGGGTGGGGTGTTTGCACTGCACCTGTCAGGATGTATGTTGGCAATATTTGTGTGTGTTTGTGGTATTTGTGTGATTCAGGGCATATCTGTGAATTCCCAACATGGCTCCTACCATCAGTTGTGTAAGCCTTGGGATTATCCTTCGTGTCCTGTACAATTTGTATCTACATAGGTTCATAGGTTCATACTAGGCTATCCACCCTGGGCATTTGTTAGCCTAGCCAGAGTGTGTGTGGCTTTTGAGACCCCTTGCTATGTGGATATTATGGCCATTTATGATTTGCTTTGCTGTGCCTCTGTCTGGACATGACACAGTGAAGACCCCCACTGTAACTCTACAATCATCCATCCACTTGGCAAGATTCCTGTTGAACAGTGTCAGTGAGGGGCTCTGCCTAACATGGAGTGGGATTCTGGTCCAGGGTGTGGGAGCCTCTGGATTATGTATCTGTCCCACGGCACATCCTATTTCATTATTTGTTGAGGTTGACATCTCTCACTCTCGCAGCTCCAATGGATATGTGTTGTCTGGGGTGGAGCATGTCCATTACTCCTGTGTTGGGCATGGCCTCCTACAACAGGCATGCAATGCCTCTGTGTGGGCAGTCTGTGACTGGAGTCAGCTGGGGTGTCTACAGCCAGGCAGCATATGACATATATGTGTGACACTTTATCCTCTTGGTGAGGTACCTTTGAGGTCTTTCTAACTGCTGCAGGTGTCAGGTAAGGTAGATCCCATATGAGGCATTGTACTGGATTATGGGTGTGATTGGGGTAAAGTATAGGGGCACAGTGACCTCTGTTGCCGTAGATGTGACTCTTTTCCTGATACGGTGTCACATGTAGACAGTCTTCCTAGCCACATTGGCAATGTGGGTGTCACATAACAGGTTACTGTTCACTTGTGTCCCTAGGTCCCTGGTTACTCCTTCAATACATAATGGTTTACCACCTATGTGGTATTTCGTGGTACCTTGTTTGGTATTTGGTGGGACATTCATACTGTCCAGTGTCTTCAGGATGGTTGGGGGTTATTGTGTGAGTGCGGTCTGTAGCATGCTACAGACTGCACAGCAGTCTTGCCTACAGTTAGTTGCACATGGGTGAACTCCACTGCCTTGTGCATTGTCAGTTACCTGGACGTATGGGTGTCTGTGCTGCCTATGGATACTCACCTCCTTTTATGTAGTGTTCCAGGTTTTGGGGCCATGACACATGGTACGTGGTATAACCTGGTAGTGCTGGTGTGCTGTCAGGAGCCTTGCAGCAGGTTTCTGTCACTGCACAGACATCGATGTTCTCTATTCTGGGATGGCCTCGAGCATGCATATTGGGGTGTACACATCTGGCATTGGTCAGCATTTCCCTTATGTTTCTTCCCACTTATGTTTTCTCGGGTGGTGGGTCAGTCTTTTCAGCCTTGCCTACAGAAGGCTGTATGGAGGTGGCAAAGGCCTTATCCAATATTCAGGCGCCCAGGGGTGACAGGTGCAGGCCATCCCAAGGGCAACTGCATGCATGACATCCCAAGCAGACAGACATTGGATCCCCTTGGAATGACACCAGTAAGTGTGCTACTTGCTATGACTGATCATTCCGTGTTTGTACTGTGACATTATTCTTGGTAATGGTAGATTGCTGCGAATGGTTAGTGTCATACCGGCCTGGACTACATAATCGGATAGCTCATCTGTGTCTCTTTACATGTAGTCCTGGGCAGTACATCTCAGGTCATTCACACCAGCATGGACTATGACTGCATCATATTTCTATTTGCTTTGGAGTGACCTACATATTTCTGTTATGTGGCATATTGTGGCAGCCTACAGGCAGCTTACCGTACCCTTTCCCTTGATCAGTCTGGTGCGCGGGACAGCAGTGTGTCTGACTATGGCGTCACCTATTACAACTGTATAGGGCATGTTGTTTCTCCTTCTGGCCTGGGACTGTTTGGCACACCAGCTTTGTGTGCTATGTGTTGCATGTGCTATGTTTGGAAGCTGTTTCATTGGGTGTCTGCTTTAGTGGCCTCTGTTGGTGTGCTGTGTTTGTGATTTCTGCCTCCGGGAATGTATTTCTGTGTTTATGTGTTTGGTTTGCAGTTGTGATAGGTCTATGTGGGTATGTGTTTGTGGTGTGTGTGGTTACCTTCTCCTACTGACTTGTTTTGGGTGTACTGAGTTGGGGTAGCTCTGCCTCCGGTTTGGATGGATGGTTGCATCTCTCACATATATTTGTATTTCTTGGGTGGAGTTGGGGGTTGTCTGTGTACTTGGGTCAGGTGTAACATTGCCTCAGGATTCACAGATTCCACTTGTTGTGGCTGGCCTTAGTGGATTGCATGTGTGGACAGATTATATTGCCATACTACTGATCAGTAATTACTTCATTGTTCATGTTTGCTCTATCATGTAGTAGCTTCGTCATTCTCTTGCATGTTTTGGTTATGGCTGGTGTCCACCATGCCAGATTTAGGCACTGTGTCTTGTTTTAATTTGGGACTGCATAATCCAAGCATTCCTGGCAGTGTTCATGGAATGGCTGTATTACAGGTTCTGAGGTGTGGCCCATATTTTGCACCTGCACGGGACCTTTAATGGGTTCCACATCAGTTTGGAGGTGTGCAAATATTGCTTAGCACATGTTTTCCACTGTGGTTTTCCGGCCAGGGACTGTGGTCAGGATTTGTATATCCAGTGTGATTACTATATGGTCTGGTTTTACATGTGAGCAATACACTTCTCATCTTGACATCCTGCACTCCATGTTGCTGATTATCACATCCAGTATGCTTGCCCCTCTTGTGGGGGTGGTACGTTGTTCCTGGGCCTTTGGTTTGTGGATTGATGAACTTTTGTCCTACACTGTTGCAGCTGGTATAATGCTCCCAGTCTATGTGTCTGGGTATTTGCAGTCGCCCAATATAATGTGGTTTGGAGGACTTGATATATTCATGTATTCCAGCATGGTCCGGATGCAGTTCCTGGTGTTGGGCCAGTAGTCTGTAGCAGGCTATACACTGGGGGGCAGTTTTAGCCACTGTTACTTGAGCATGGCTAGTCCATGCTGCTTTTGTGGTGGTACCAACATGGGGTGTGGTTATCCTTGACAATTCTTGCTAGTCACCCTCCTTTTGTAGCTTGTTCCAGGTTTTGAGGATGTACAGCACAGTATGAGGTGTAACCTGGTAGTGTTAGGGTGCTGTTGTGAGCCTTGCCTCAGATTTCTGTTACAGCACAGTTATCAACATTCTCCATACTGGGTGGGCTTAGACTGCATGCATCTTGCTGTTTGAACTTATCCCTTATCTTATTCTTATCCCTTCTGGTACCTATGGAGATAGGTTTGTGTTTGAGCCTTACCTATTCAGGGCACACTGTGTGACAACAGCCTTTGCCAGTATCCATACGGCCTGCACTGATAGGTGCACGCCAGTCCTAGCAAGTGGTGCATCATGTCATGCTCAGCATGTCATCCCAGACTGGCACACATTGGGTCCCCTTTGCCTAACTGCATTACTTCAGCATTTGTTGCACTTCATCATCTCGTTATCATGTTGTGCCATGCTGCTTCTTGAGGGTAGGATGTTACTCGGGGTCCTCTGGTGTGCATATGGTACTTGGTGTTACATTACTTAACACATAGTATTCATGCCTCAGGTGGTGCTGCAGGGCTGCCTCTGTCGGATGCACATATTACACTTCCCTGTACATGTTTGTGAGCAGGTTGTGTCAATGCTAGGCATCCCTGTTACTATATGAGTGAGTCAGAGAGGGGTCTCATTCCCAAGGTTCCTACTGAGCCAATGTATGTGCTATGCGTTGCCTCTTTACCAAGGCCAGGGCATACTGGGCACGCCTCCTTCTGCCTACTGGGGCAGGCTCAGGTTGTTCCTCCTCCGAGTCACGCTGTGCCTGTGGTGGCCTTGGCGATGGTGGGGCTGTTTGGCCCAGCCCTATGCTGGTCCTGCTGCAGCTGTTTTCGCAAGATCATATTATGTAGCATAGCACATACCATGACAATTTGGGTACATGTAGTTGGTGTGTACTGCAAGGCTCCACCAGATGTGTCCAGACACCGGAACTGTGACTTGAGCAGCCCAAACACACGCTCTATTACATTACGTGTTTGTGCGTGTGCCTCATTATGGCGTTCCTGTTCAGGTGTGTGTGCGCTTCTGATGGGTGTCATCAGCCACGGCTCCAGTGCATATCCTGCATCCCCCACTAGGTGTCCGTGCGGGATGTCCCCATTGGCAAATATCTGGTACAGCTGCGTCAAATGCCAGATGTGGGAATCGTGGTAGCTCCCAGGACAGCCAGCACACACATTCATTATTATGCCCTGGGCATCACACACGACCTGGCAGTTGATGGAGGGGAAGCCCTTGCGGTTTATGTAGGCCCTACCCCGCTCTCCTGCTGGTGCTTTGATGCATATGTGCGTGCAGTCCATAGCACCCAGTACCTCAGGGTATTCCGCTATTTGCTGGAAGAGACGCATATTGCTGGCCAATACCTCACGGGCATTGGGGAAATATACATGATCACCGACATGTGCTGACATGGCATCCAGGAACTGGTGTAGTACCCTGGAGGCTGATGCCTGTGATATCCCCATCATATCGCCAGTTGGTCTCTGGAAGGTACCTGTTACTAGTATTCTTAGGCCAACACATACCTTGGTTTCCACTGGGATGGGTTCCCCTCTGTTGGTTCTGTGTGTGAGGCATGGCCTGCACAGCTCAACAATCTGCTGCAGGAGGTCTCTGTCCACTCTATAGTGCTCTACTATCTCCAGCTCATGTAACCCGTGGTAGGTGACCCTGGGCCTGTACACTCTTCTCCGTCTCCTCACTGCGGGTTGTCTGGCACCATCTGCATTGTCACCACCCTCAGCAAGTCGCCTATGTCTTATTATGACAGCTATGGCAGCCCCTAACATTTCTGCTCTGAGTTCAGCTTTTTCAGTTTTCACTTCTGATAACTTAACTCCTGTCTTGCAGTGTCTCTTGAGAGAAACATTCTGCACTGCTGTTTGCAGTGTTTTAAGTGCTGGGCTGGCCTAGTATTCTGCCTGTGTAATTGCCTGCATCTAATTGTTTTCAACTGCTAGCTCCAGCAGTATTCCTGCTAACTTCCTAGTACATCTGTTGCTTCCTTTTTCCTTTCTGTTTCCTCAGGGTGGAGCCGTGTGCAAACCAGCAGAAACACGCTCACAGTGGCTTACACGCGCGCACACATACTTACACAGTTTTGATCTGCTTATTCAGATTAAAACGCGTGCACGCCCGCACAAACGGTGTTAAACATCTCCCAACACGCTCCCACATGCTCAGTCTGCCTTACACGCGCGCACACTGCCTTACACGTGCGCACACTGCCTTACTCGTGCTTCGTGGCGCTGACACGCCTGCAAGATACACGTCCAGCAAGAAACTTTGGTGTAGGCAACAGTGTACACCTTCCATTTCTTGACTTTCTCATGTTTACTTAGTGGCACACCTCTTTCCTTGATATCTGTCTGACATCTGTCATGTAACTCTACCCTCCAATGAACTCCATCCCTTTCTACCATTCCCCCCTGTGATGTCACCTATCTCCTACTCTGTTCCTCCCCATATGTAACTCTTACACTACTCAGAATGTGCTCATTTGCTATGTGACAGTGGAATTCAGTATCCTTACACTCATTTGCATCAGATTGCCTACTAATGCTTAGTTACATCTCTTAGACTCAGCTTCCCCCCTTAGCAACCACTACACGGTGGCCATGTTGGTTTTCCTTTGCTGGTCCCTCCATTGACATTCCATGTATTGCATAAAACCTACATTTGTAGGTTTAAAACCTTCGTTTTTATGTTTTATGCAGCAGCCGTTTGCTGGGCTGCGCTGGGTTTACACATCGGCGATTGCCGAAAGAAAAAAATTATATTTTTCAGATATTTGCATGGGGTTACCTTGCCAATGGCTACATATTTGGCCATTGGCATGCTGCCTATAACATATGCACCCTTTATTTGGAGCTGACATGGCTCCATTGCCGTGTTTGCAGAAACGTACTCAGTTGTCAACTGAGTACATTTCTGCAGCTAAAACGGCTCTTACACGGGCTGTTCTTGGCTTCCTGGATCGCTAATCAGCTTCATTTGCATGCTATTCGGCTGCAAGTGGGCTGATTAGCTTAGCCACGCCCACTCCGTGTAAGAGCCGTTTTAGCCTGACTCTTACACGGACTTTGGGCTGTTCCTGGATCGCGAAGGCTGCATGGAGTCTTACACTACTCTTAGACTCCGTGTAAGCCTTCGTGAATCCGGCCCAATGTTGGAAGATGTATTTGGCTTAACAACTGCTGATTCATTTGGTATGTGTGAAAAGCAGGTTTCAAAATAAGATACACTGCATTAAAAGAAAGCCTTGAATGGCAAACCATAGCACAGCAATATTTACTTAACGGGAATTTGTTTACCAGATTAGTCCTACTGCATCAACAGAAGGAAAACATTTTCAGCAGAGGCCTGGGGAGAAAAGGTACTTACACATGATACTACATAGACTGGGAAGATATACAGATTTGTTAAAAAAATGTAGTTAAGGACAATGACAAACGTTACAAAGTAAATGCATGCTAGTATAGCAATTACAAGCAATTTCCATTAAATTGAAAGATAATATATTAGAGAACAGTTTTGTAGCTCATTGGACTATAAACACTGCATTTGTTTATCGTGCATAGAAGAGAGAGCTCATCATGACAGAAAATAGGGATGCTGGAAGAGAAAGATTGTTAATTATTATTATTATTATTATTTTTATTATTATCATTATAGTGCAATTTATATAAATGTATGAGGTAAAAGTAGAGATATGAAGGCAGTGTAGACTTATTGCATGGTAAAGATAATAGGTAGAAACAGTGCTTTATATAGCAGTGAGAGACAGAGGTGAGGCTGTGCAGAAATGGTATAGAAATGGAGAAAGGAAGCTACAGCGGTTGAAGTTAGTACAATTGTATAAGGGAAGAGGATAGGTGTTCCTGCATGTAACAGGTGTATTATGATAGATGGGATTTGGTAAAATGTAATCTATTTTGTGATAGAGTACAAGGCCTGCAGGACATGTGGGCTAAAAATAGGATATTATCAAAAGATGTGTGTAAGTTGTCAGGACAGGTTCTACAGTGCGAGAGGTAAAACTGCAGCTAATAGTCTGGTAGGGGTATTACATGATATATGGCTAGTTAGTTATTTTGTAAGTTAACCTAGAGTGGAACAGGAGCATTGTTAGGAATACTGGAGGGGCTGTTTAAGTTGTTGTTTTACAAGTTTGTTATTGTTTTGTTTAATCTATGAGGGTAAATTATTGCTTAATCTAGACATATAAGGAGTACAAGGAATCATCAGCAGAGCTGTTAGAGGGTGTTGTATATAAAGATGTAGGTTATTTGTGGAGAGCTGTGGTCTCATTGTTTGCTTGGAAGTACATCGATTAGGGTTGGACATTGTTCAGGACTGTAGATGAGTCTGTGTGCTATTATTAGCTGTGAGCATAGTGAGTGGGACAATTCTAACCAAGAAAGCTTTTAAAGGCAATCTTAGCAACTTTACTGCAACATTGTTTAAGGATGTTTATTGATAAATCTGCAGGTTAAAAAGGATGAAAGCAACATATAAGAGAGTCAGAATAAAGGCAGTTGTCACAATGTGTTTCCTTCAGGAACAGGCTATGTAAAGAAAGATTCCACAAAGAGAATGAGTTTTTCTGTTTATTTTATATGGTAACCAAATTTAGATTGCTATCAACTATTACTCACAGAAGATTTATATGGGTTACTAGCTCAACTTTGATGCTGTTTGATGAGGCTATGGTGAATAGAGTTTTGTGGTTTGAGAGTTGTTGGGGTATATAGGATTAACTTCCATTTTCTGCGATAGAGAACACTTTGGAGTTGGAAAGTAAAGCATCTTTATATTTGAAGGTTTCATAAGTTACTTTTTGTAGTTCATCTAGGTTTTTTGCAGAGCAGATGAGTGTAGCATCATCAGTGTACTGTATTAACAGTTGCACGTTTGCTGGCTGTACGGAGATCATTTATAAAAAGGTTAAGTACAAGTGGTCCAAAAATGGATTCCTTGAACAGCGGAAGAAGCAGATGAATGTTTTCTGCAATTTTCTGCCATTTTACAGCCTGTGATTGATTTGAAGTATCTACACAAGTGTGGGTGGCTGTAAGACACAGCTTGTAGCACAACCATGCAATAGCTGTAATAGCATGGCATACAGTATGAGTGCATACTGACATATAAATGAGGAACATAGTGTAAGTGATCCACATGGATTATGCAAATGAAGTAACCCAAAATGGCAGACTGATTCAGAAACATATAAAAAGATTGGGCTGCCCGGCAGTACATACCTATTTTGAATGTTGAGATTCATCATGTACATGACAAGAATCATACTAAGAACAATAGCTATACCAGCACAGTATTATGTGTTGGGAACCATTGTCTGAGACAGTGCTCACAGGGTTACATGTCACTGCCATCAATACCTACAAATGAGGTACAGACAGCACCTAATGTAGCACTGCTTGACAATCAATAGGTTGTAAACCAGTTTCATATGGACATGGATATTGCAAGCAATCTACTCAAAATGTGTCAACAACAGGCAGAATCAAAGGTAATCCCTGCTATGCTCCTTCCTGTAGACACAAAGGAGCTACAGTAACCTTCTATCAACATATGGGGAAATGTTGGAGATATTACAGGTGTCAGTCTTCTGCATCTTAAATGAGTTTCTCAACATTATGCTACAAAATGTGGAGGAACATATCTGGTTCCCTGAACAACAGAGTACAGAACGAACACTAATGGAGTCTTTTTATATATTGCTCATTAGCATGAGGTCTTGTGAGTCACAAACTGCACCTATGTCATTTTCGAGGCCCAAGAAGGTCCAAAAGGCCTTCAATACATTAACAGGAAGGGATTCCACTCCATAAACAGCTAGATGATCTATAATACTCGGAGCATTAATGAGAATGTGTCTGTGTTCTACTCAAGCACTTCCCATAATTCACACATTTGGCTCATGTCCAAACTATGCCAATGGGAAAAGACTTCCATGAGGTCACCTGCTTGGTTGGTGCATACACACACACATACACCCATTTACACATACACTCACACACACACACAGTAGGGAACATGATGTATTTAATATGTTTGATTTATCTTGCTGGCAATGAAGGATATGATCTCTGGTTGATGGGTCTGATATGCATTGCCTTAGGGAATGCAGAAACTGGCATATAGCACAGCACATGCAGAAATGTGAAACACAGAGAATTGGATATTTGGACCACTGAATTGATGTGTTCAGTGATTCAGCATCCCTTGAGAGACACTTCAGTGTAGTCTGGATGTGCACAGCAAGATAGCTGCGTCTTGTACCAATCTCCACAAGATGGTTTTATGTAAAACATTGGGCAGCAGGTATGACCTGTCATACCAGATGTAGCAGCAGTAGAAGGTCAGGATGGGAGTCAGTAGTACTACTACAGCTGATGCAGAAGTGAGTCCACTGTTCTGCAGAACTGGTAAAGAGGTGGCTTATAGACCACAACTATGGGCTAAGGGACAGGCAACACCAAATAAAAAGGTACATGTAATGTGCTGGAATGACAGATTTGTCTCCCAACAACTGCTGCATCTTTGGAATAGGCTGCCAATTCATATGAAGCAGAGCACCTTTATGACACTGTTCAAAAGGAACCCGGATGAGTGGATGGGGCACCATAAATTCTTACTGGGATAGCAACCCCAACCCTCTTAGACATGGGCAATCATTAATAAATACAATCCTGAATATTGACTAGAATATCTATGGTATTATATTGGGATGAAACAGCTAGGCTTAAAATGACATCTGGACTGATAGAATAGTAACTTCCTATGATCCTATAATATGCAGGACAGTGCATGAACTGGTCATACAGTGCACATATATATCACCAAACCCATGGAGGCTAGTGGATGGTCAGGGCACAATCATCATCATTTGTGCGGGTTGCAGGTCACAGTCTCAGGTGGTGACAATACTACACTGTAATGAAGAGTCGCAAGAGGTGTACACAATAGCTATATAACCTGGGGCATCAGTGTGAATCAAAACTCACATCCACCAGTAATGGTGTCATCCTGTCATGATATGACTGCTACCAGTGTCCACTGTGTTAGTTGGCAGTGTCAGGGCTTAATCCAAACCATGGAAGAGATAAAGCAGAACTACAGGACTGCTTACAGGGATCAGTGCTGGGACCTCTCCTTTTTCACATATACTTCTCTGAAGTTGAGGAGAATGTCAAGGGCCTCTGGTTGACCAAGTTTTCAAATAACTGCCAGCTAAGCATGGTCATTGAATCATCTAAAGGAACAGATGCCCTACAAGATAATCTGAAGCAGACAGACAACTGGTGCCAGAACTATGGACTAAAGCTCAATGTGAAAAAAAGGCATAATAGTTTATTTTGGGAAGATGAACACACCTGGAAATTACCACACTGATAACACACCCCTGAAAGTAGACTCACTGGTCATGGATCTGGGAATGCATGCTATGTTATGAAAATAGATCTGCATACAATTAAATGTTCAGTGATCTCTCACCGTATATGTCCTGTATAAATAACTCTGCCATGGATGCTCAGGCTTAATAAATGACACTTCAAATTCCCAACTCCTGTCTTTGCCATCAACATGCAACTATTACATATAACATTCAATTCAGTGAAAAAAAGACATTTTTTGAAAGTAATTCTACATTAGGGTGACAGTCATCAATTTGCTAATAATTAATACGTGCAATGCTCTTTTAGCTTACTTTAAAAATGTTGCCCTTTCCCAGCACAGTTGCCACTGAGCTGTACCAATTGTAGGTAAATATGGCATCTGTACAGATATTGATGGAAACTAAGGCCTATTTATACTTTTTCTATGACTCTGAGTAATATGTGTGTATGCATCTGGTGACAGCATTTGGGTGGTTTTGGATGAGCTCCACTGAGACATGCAGTTGTGGGAATGAGCAGCAACACATTGCATGTCCAAGTGCAACTTAACTATCTCACAGAATTTACACAGAAAACTGGACTAAATCAGTATTGGGCTTGGAGTTTAATAAAGCCTAATCCATAGCAATCCTGCAGAATATGACATACGTTAGCATTTCCGTAATGAAACACCAAATGGACATGTTACTAATAAGTTTCCAATTACAAAACAGGAATTATGTAATTATTATTTCAACTACTGCTTCAAAACCCATGCTTCCAAAATTTTGAAGTGCAGGATCATAAAGAGAAATGTAGATTTCAGATGAAAACATTACACTGCTTTATCTAATACACATACAATCCCATGAAAATGAATGCAGTGATCACTGATTTCCCTTAGACACACCAATATCATCTGTACATATTCATTAAGATGTATACATATACCTATAGATAGATAGATAGTTCCCTGTCAGAAGAATAAAAGTTCACAAAAGCAAACACATATTGCATTTTGTTTTTGACCATCCAGGTTTTAGTGTTCCTGATTTGGTTTCTTGACGTTTGCTTTTGTGAGCTTTCATCCTTCTGATAAGAACTCATATTTGTGACATATACATACATACATATGTATATGTATGGATCTAGGACTATTGAACAAAACAAAACAAAAGAATAATCAAACATTACTTTTACGTTTTTGATGGATCGGATCACCGAACGGCAACATAACAGAAACAGATTTGGCCGGGCATACTTGTGCGAAAGTGCTTTTTACAGAAAAACACTTAAGCGTAAGTATGCCTGTTGTGGAGATTGCACTACAGTGGGGATAAGGGAAAATTCCTTTTTCCCCACTGTAGTGCAACCTTGGAGTGAGAATATTTAAGTAGGTGGGTGCAGCGGGGCTTGCCCCCCTGCAAAAATGTAAAAGTAATGTTTTTTTTGTTTTAAACACACTTTAATGAAAGCTCTTTTTCGATGAAAGTGCTTTCATTAAAGTGTGTTTGGTGATTGTGGATTTGGACTATTGAACTTTCATTCATTAGTCCTAGATCCATATGTATATGTGTGTGTGTGTGTGTGTGTGTGTGTGTGTGTGTGTGTGTGTGTGTGTGTGTGTGTGTGTGTGTGTGTGTGTATATATATATATATATATATATATATATATATATATATATATATATATATATATATATATATATATATATATATATATATATATATATATACATACATGGATTCACTTTATATCCTCGAAATACTGAAATATCGAAATTCAGTATTTCGAAGTTATAAAGTCGAATTTTTGAAACCACGAAAACTCAGAACCGCAAAATTCAAAATCTCACACAGCAGAGATTTTGAATTTCATGCTTCTACTGTACTACTACTATTACACACACACACACACACACACACACACACACACACACACACACACACACACACCATCCTCCCCACACACAAACATAAGCTCTCTATTACATAAAAACAGGGGGGCAAGCCCCCCTGCAACCACGCCACACTCCCCCTACTTAAATATTCTCACTCCGAGGTTGCACTACACACAAACACACACAAAACACCACCACACAAGCTATATTCTCCTCACACACACACATCACAGCAACAAAACACACTGACACACTCCACAGCCCCCACCTAAAACCCTTAACACACACATACACACACAATTACCTAAATCCATAACCACAGCAAAACCTCAGAAGCGCAAAATTCAAAACCACCGGTATTCAAGGTTTTGAATTTTGCGTTTCTGAGCTTTCGCTGTTCTCAGGATTCCACTTTATGGGCTCAAAATACTGAATTTTGATATTTCAGTATTTTGAGCTTCTAAAGTGAATTCACACACACATACACACACACACACACATATATATATATATATATATATATATATATATATATATATATATATATATATATATACATACATATGTCTGTGTGTGTGTGTGTGTATATGTGTATATGTATGTATATATATATATATATATATATATATATATATATATATATATATATATACGTGTGTGTTTGTGTGTGTGTGTGTATGTGTATATATAGATATATATATATATCAATTTTACAATGAAATCCGTAATCTTAACTTATCAAAGATATCACTTTCAGAGGTAAAACCCCTACCTGGCTACGAGTACTTGGAAGTTAATAGTATATTTGTGATCTGGGGATAAAATAGTGCAGGTTTGTAAATCATGTACTGTATGAGCTAAAGATATATTTATGCTGCACAAAGTATGCCATCAAAAGACAGAAGTTAGGTGCCCTTAAAACCTGAATGGTTGTATTCATGCTACCCTACATATGGTAAATGATAAATCTGTATGCAAGTTTTGATTTGAAAATATACTGATAACCAACAAAAAGATTGTCAATCAATAATATTTTATTAAGCACTTTCATCCTGTTATTTTAAATAAGATAAGTGCTTTTGTTTTGTTTCACCACAAAACTTCATCAGATAAAATAAAAAGGTTTTTTAGTGGTCCTACCTATTACACAGCATTTTCTGGAGATTTGCATCTTGTTGTTATGAACAGACTGGGGTTGTAAGCTGTTGAACTTTTGTGGCTTTTACTTCAGTTTGTAATTCTGCATAATGTATCAGACATATTACACTGGGTTATATACTCATACAGAATTCTTTCTACCACTCATTTTGGCATGTCACAATAACCATTCTGTGGTGATTACTGATAGTTCCATAAAAAGCCTGCATAGCTGAAGTTAAGAGAAGGTCGTAATTTGTATGGCTGAGAAGTGGCAGCATGGCTTAATTCTGCTTTTGGCTATAGATGGCACAGATTTTTGCAACTTAGTATGCTCAATGTCAGTGCAGGCTTGTCGTAGGTGCTTTTTTCTCATGTGTATAACAGTATTAAGGCCATTAAACTTTTGGTTTGGGATCTAGTCACATCCTGCCATCACACCAGAAGAGGAGTTAATTTCTTTTTTTATTCAATAACTGTAAATATATTTACTAGGATGAACCCCTCTCTCAATTGCACAGATGCACATCTGTAGAGAAAATGAAAAAGTTTAAAAAAATGAATCATTTAAGTACTGCAGTATGAAGATAGCTGACATGCCAAGTACCTATAAATGAGTTGCAACTCATTCATCTGTGCTCAAAAAGTTGTAACATCATCCACTGGTTACTCAACACTAGTAGAAAAAACATCCTTGCAACAAATCCATAAAATGTTGCAGTTGCTTACACCTTGAATAATCTGTTGAATTTTCGTATGAGGATCTGAATCAAAAGAACGCCTTGTAGGTGCTGAGATTAATTGACGTAAGCTCTACTCGACTATTGTTGTCCCATTAGAAATTCTGTCTCATAATATGTCCAATTCATATTTTCAGAGCCAAGGGAAAGCAGACTAGATAAATAAAACATAAGTACAGCTCTTTTGGTAAGTATTTGAGAGAAAATTGAACAGAGGCAGCTTTAAGACAAACCAAATGTTCTTTCTGTACATCTGTGGCCCATACTTATTCAAGACAGCAAAATGGCAGCTCTTATTGGCTGTTTGAAAATGTTTTATCCAATTCTATCTATTTCTATTCAATTCCTGCTGAAGCAGCTGAACATTCTAGTCATGTAGACAGGATTATATGAGGTTGATTTTGAATGATCTGAAAGAGCAACAATTTTGCACTACTTGTGTACTATCAGGATAATTAGAAATGGGAAGCAAAAGGCTTTTCATGATCACGCTATCAGTAGTTTGACTGAATTTTTTGCCATACTGACATCTGAGTTTTCACTGGGTCATAACATTCTAGGCAAGAGTAAAAGACTCTACTGCCAGTAAAAGTACAAATGGCACCATTACTCCTGTTAGCTCTGAGAAACCACAGTCCTGATTGCTGTTTAGGAAGAAGTGGAGATGTAAGTGATTTGACCTGACCCAATAACAACAGACCTTCCTGATGAGCAGTTGCACTTATCTGAGAAGTAACTGCAATGATTTCACAAATACTTTACTAACTAACTGGAATGCTGTCATGAAATTCTAGTGAGATAATTTCAACCTCTTCACCAAGATAGCTTGCTAAAGAAAAAGCTAGAGTTACTAGTGGGACAGTGTTGCCAATAATGGAGTCTGGGGATCCCATGATGGCTCGTCTTTGTTTATTTTATTTATTGCATTTGTTTACCGAGATAGTCTGGCTGGGCAGAAAGCCACCCCTTTTCAGTGGAGGCCTGCAGATAAAACTGTAGAACAATTCCAACATTATATAAAGAAAATAGTAAACAGAGATACAGACATTTAATTAACAAGTATAATAATTACACAGTGTTTGTTTGTGTCTTTCGGCTTTTCCCAGTTAGGGGTCACCACAGCGGAACTCCGATCCGCTAATGATTGGTCGTTGATTTATACGTGCCGAGTTACCAGCCCTGGTGAATTAATAGCACCATCGTGTAATGAGCTATGAATATTTTTTCCAGGAAGAAAACCTCCAAAAAAATACATAAAGAACATAGTAAACAGATGTATACAAGTAACAACAAATATGCAACATTTAAATAGAGAATTATTAATTAATAGCAACAATGTCTAAAGAACTAGGAAACGTGTTTGGAAATGAATTTGGTAAAAGGAGAGAAAAGAAGGAATTGGAAAATTAGCATTAACGGTTGAGAAAGAATGTTTTATGATTGGTAGAAGGAAGAGGGGGGAGAGGTAGAGGAAAAGGGGGACATTTTGGACTAATAACTAAGGATATAGTGCATACAAAGAATAGCAGAAAGAAAGGGGCAGGGCATTCATCAGCCTGCAGCTGTGCAAGTACAGAGCCAGGTATCATTTAGATATTCCCTTGTTTGTGACTTAAAGTAGTTGGTGTTTACTGTGTCTCTGAGAGTCAGAGGAAAAGGGAGTTTCAAATTTTGTCCAGGAAAGAGGAGTATCAAGAGTCACAGGCCAGTGTGGTAACATTTTTTCACTGGATCTCAGCTGTCTACCTGGGGTATAGAGTTGGAGAATATTTATGTAACTGGGGTATTTGTCTGGATAATAGATGAATTAAAACAAACAAAGGGCTCATGTAGTGCCCTCTAATAATGTAACAGGAAAAATAAACTGAAATAATAGATACACCAACCCAAATATAAAAAAAGAAGATTTTTTATAATCCAAAATATATAGAGTTAAGCACTTTTGTCCCTATAACAAAACCGGGACTTCATCAGAACCATGCTCATTAAAACAACAGTAGTTTAAATAATCCCATTAATTAAGTCACATTTTAAAAAGAACAAAATAAAAGACAGAAAACATATATAAAAACCACACCTTACTGTAAATATTTTCTTAAAAACAATGCAGTATGTAATAAAAGTACCAAAAAAGAAAAGTGCTGCATCAATTAAAATGTATGTACTTAAAAATATATATTATTTTATGTAGTAAGACATGCCCCAGGATTCAGCAAGCTCTGCACGGTGTGCGGGAATAGTGTAGGAGCTGCTGGAGGCAATATGGCCATCGAGATATCCTGGAACAAGCTCCCAGGATGTGCATGAGAGCTCCTGCACTATTCCTGCATGGATACAACTCCTGTATGCTAATTACCCCATTTGCAGGTGAAAACCATGCAAATGAGGTGAATTAGTGATCCAGGAAGCTGGCAGCCATCCGTGCAGGATTAGTGTAACCTGCATAAATGTACTCGGTTAGTAACCAAGTACATTTCTGCAAACTACAAAACGGCACCATGACAGCTCCAAATAAAGGGTGTATATAATGTGGAAAGCATGCCAATGGCCAAATATATGGCCATTGACATGGAAAACAGTTGCAAAAAAAAAATTAACTTTTATTCTTTTTTGGCCGATTTCGGCCGTTTAAGCATAGGGCAGCAGCGCACAAACGGGATCGGCCGGAAACTAAAAGTAAAACCCTGATAAAAGCTTTTTCTGCAAAATCACAATTTTGCCATTATAGTCAATGGAAGGCAGAAGACAACAAGGCCAGTGAATAGTGGTTCCTAAGGGGGAGGGCTCAGTGTCAGACTTGTAACTAGGCATGAGCAGGCAATTCTATGCAAATGAGGGGAATGATACTAAATCACAGATTTACCCTCATGGCTAGCCTGCACCCAACCATGTAGGTGCAGAAAAACCATGGTGCAAGCCTAAGAGCTAGCTGACATCATAGATGGGTGCATCAGGCATACTGTACGCTTATTGGAGCTCTGTGGCTCGGGATTGCCCTTAGCTTAGCAGAGCTAAGGAAAAGGGTGTGCACACTTTACATTGCCTAAATGGGTGTGCACCCCACGCACCGGGGTTTAAACAAATAAAAAAGTAAACCTGAAAATAGCAGCTCCATTCACATCTGAGCACTAGATTTGCGTGGTGCGCCTCGGGGCTTAAACAAGAAGGGCAATTGGAAGGGAAAACAGCAGTAGGAAAGTAATCAAGGAGAACTAGCATTTGTGGCAGGTGAAATATATCAGAATCAGCCAATTACACAGGCAGCAGCCCAGGCCAGCACAGTACTATAAACTATGCAAACACCTTTCCCTCTGGTTTTTCCCACAAACTCTACACCACCGGTGTACACAAACAGGGAAATTGTACCTAACGAAAGCAACAAAATGATAGGGGCTGCATTTGCTCTCATAAATCAACATGTGAAAGAGGCTGAGGGTGGTGAGGATGAGAATGCCGACAACCAACCCACAGTGAGGAGAAGGAGAAGTGTACAGACCCAGGGTAACTTACCAGGGGCTACATGAGCTGGAGATAGTGGAGTGCTATAGGGTGGACAGGGACCTCCTACATCAAATTGTTGAGCTTTGCTGGCCACGCCTCACACACAGAACCAACAGAGGGAAACCCAACAAAGTGGATACCAAGGTGTGTGTAGGCTTAAGAATAGTAGCCACAGGTACCTTTCAAAGGCTAACTGGGGATATCATGGAGAACCCACAGGCATCATCATCCAGGGTACTCCATCAGTTCCTGGATGCCATGTCAGTACATGCCGGCGAGCACATATATTTCCTCAACACTCATGAGGCTTTGACCAGCAATATGCATCTCTTCCACCAAATAGCAGAATACCTGAGGTAGTGCGTGCTATAGACTGCATGCACATACACATCAAAGCACCACCTGGGCAGCGAGGTAGAGTCTACATAAACCGCAAGGGCTTCCCCTCCATCAGATGCTAGGTCATGTGCGATGCCCAGAGCATTATAATGAATGTGGGTGCTGGCAGCCCTGGAAGCTATAACGACTCCCACATCTGGCATATGACGCAGCTCTACCAGAGATTTGCCAATGGAGACATCCCATATGGCCACCTAGTGGGGGATGCTGGTTATGCACTGGAGCCATGGCTGATGACACCCAACAGAAATGCACACACATCTGAACAAGAACTCCATAATGAGGCACACGCACAGACCAGAATCATAATAGAGCATGTATTTGGGATGCTCAAGTCATGGTTCTGGTGCCTGGACATATCTGTTGGAGCCTTGCAGTACTTACCAGCTACATGTGCCCAAATTGTCATTGCATGTGCCATGCTACACAATATGATCCTGTGGAAACAGCTGCAGCAGGAACAGCATGGGACAGAGCCACACAGCTCTCCACCATTGCCAAGGCCTGCACAGGCACAGAATGACTCAGAGGAGGGACAATCTGAGCCTGCCCCAGTAGGCAGAAGGATGTGTGCCCAGTATGTCCAGGCCTTAGCAAAGAGAGACTATACATAGCACATACACTGACATGGTAGGAACCCAGGGAATGACACCTCACTCTGACTTGCACATACAGTAAAAGGGATGCCAAACATGACACTACCTGTGCTTAACCATGTATAGGGAGTGTACTATGTGCATCCAACATAGTCAGCCCTCCAGCACCATCCTCAATACTGGCACAGCCACAAAGTAAGTCGCACTCACTATCAATTGCTGAAGGGAGTAGGATGTTATGCTACCTGTATCTATGGTATGGATGTGAGCATGTTAGGGAATTGGGTGGCTGAATGGGATGCCAGCGGATAGTAGACATCTATATCGGCAGCATGAAATCCTTATCAAATACTGGTGTCAACATAGTAGGCAGTACTAGACAAGGTGACAAAACCCACTGCAGGACATGTGGTGGTCCAAATGTGTGTCCATAGGACACACATGCATGTCAATGAGCCTCACATACTCAACAACAGTCTAAGCCAGCAAGCCAGGTGTAGACAAACACAAAGAAAGGCTGTGCTAAGACCTCTGATTGATGGCTATGGAGAACATGCCCCCTCAAGACCTACACAGACTATAACAGGTCAGGCAGTGGGATGTTAGTTCTGAAGGGTAAGAAGTCTGAAACTGAAATGTAGGTCAATAAAACCTAAGAACTGTAGTACACTGATATGCCTCTAGTCTGCATGATAGGTCAGAATACAGAATGAAATGGAGTACCTGAAATACCAGTACAGTCATAGCAAATGTGTACAGTTGTCAGGTGTGACCCCCCCCCCCAACAATCCTAGGTAGAGATGTAGTAACATGTATGTGTGGGTACAATAACAGTGGAGCACAGATTACCTGAGCCGGCCAAAGTAGCAGGATAGATTGCAGCACATGTACAATATGCAGGGCTGTGTGTGTTAGGTTGGTGTGTGCTGTATATTGTGTGAGAGTGGTCAGCATGTAGGCATGGCGGGTTGTGTCCTGGTTGCCAATGGCCGGTACTGCCAATGACAGGGCCAAGTTCTCACAACCACAATGCCAAACACAATGCATCCCAGCAAGACACATTCCAGCAGTAATCCATACTAATTGTTCGGATGCAATATCTGTCACCATCAGAAATATGGACATGGCATGAATGTAGGCCCAGCCATACAAACAGTATACAGGTGGAAGTACCCTAGACAGAGAGTGTATAAAATGTTACTGTCAAATGGACACACCTTTGGAATTGTACATACAGGTTATCAGCACATTAGTTGGGTTTGTATTATGGAATACTGATGTTGTCTGGCCAAACACTGGCAAACCACAAATGTCACAGGTATAAAGTACTGAGAAACTGATGTCCCTGCACAAGCCAGCAGAAGTGGAATGCCTCACGTATATCTGTGAGTCATCTGCAAGTAACGACCATAGCACACATGCACCTAGCCCGCCCCACCATCAGCCTCAGGTATCTAACAGGTCTTATCCCTGCTGTTGGGAATGAGTACAATATGACCCCCACATCTGTATGGGGATAACCACAGATGCAGCATGCTGAAGAGGTGTCCCATGCAGGTGTGTCCCTAGCTTTAAGCAGCACCCTGCCAGCATCCACACCACTGGTTCAATAAGGACAGAAACTATTGACATTAACACCTTGCACACCTACCCTGTCACCCCAGGGGAATATAGTGGCTTGCAGCCTGGGACTGTAGGAGTGACACAATGCACTGGCCTGCTACAGATGGCCTGCATCACTACCAAATGTCCTACAGTCCTCTGTCAAAGGTCTGTGTCTCACCCGTACAGCCAATGTATGTTATCACATGGACTCCCAAATAACAACATAACACAGTCCACAGAACTCAAATGCAAGGCCATGTCGACAAATCCCAGTAGCATGTCCACGATGTCCTACTGCATGAACTGTGGACCAATCACTAAATACTGCTGGGATGAAGTGATAACTATAGGGATACTTATCAGATAATGTTTGCATAATGTTTGGAAGAGTATAGAATAGTAGAGGGGGGTAGAAGCATGGACGCCATGGAGTGTGTGAAGTCTGAAACACAGCTGTGTACATATACTATCCCTGCCTGCAAACACAGGAATGGGTAGCTACAAACCTGCTCGTAAACCACAATGTGAAGGGATAATGACCAGAAATCCGAGCACTGCCTATGGGTAACCTGTGCGAATCTGTACAGCTGTGAGGTATGGCCACAGCAGGATATGGCCATACTGTCACGTCAATGGATGTACAAGCATGGGATCCTCAGCCACCACTGTACCAAGGTGCTGAACCATTTACACTGACCGATCAGCAAGTGTCTGCAGCTCACCCTCCAGAATGGCATGATTGTGCAAGAATATGTAGGCTGCAGACCACAATACTGGACACAGCCTCATTCATATTGTGCTCCCCAAGAAATTTCTGCAAGCAAATATGTATACCTGTCAGTAGTTGATGACATAAAACATCACAGTGTAAAACAGTACATATGTTTGAATATCTCTGTTAACACCAACACCATGTAGCAGAAGCAGCACAGACACAATTAGTTACAGTATCCCACTATCCTTTTCCGATTGTGACCCAATATTGTCAAACGATCTACAGATATCCTTTAGAAACAGGCTGCTAGCTGTATGTGTAGAACACAAAAACTGTACTGGAGTACAACTTTCCTGGAATGGATTCACACATTCAATACAGAAGATCATATTGGGCATGCTCCCACACTTAGAGAAATGAAGCCCATGTCTGGCAACAACAGTGGACTATAAATATCTGACAGTCACAGATGTTTGTGCACACACTCCAGATTGCACCCAGTCATGCTTTGCACATACATCAGAGAGGAATACACATGCATATCCAAGGACAACACACTATACTAGGCCAAACTTACACATACATAGATGTGTGGAAGTGAGTGGACAGTGTCAAAGAACTTTCCATTATGAGGCCTGTCCCACCCAACACACTTCCAATTGGTTAAACCACATGATGTGCATATGTCAATCACTGTAGACATTTGCTTCTGCTATCTCTCACTGTGGTGCTTGTGATAACTATGTAACATGACTGTACAAGTCATTATTCATCTAGCAGTTGTATACACTTTCCTGTTAAATGTAAACCTGTGTGTAACCGAGTGTTGTGTGTTTGCTTCCAGATGAGTGGTTTATGGCCCATTCACACAAACTGCACTCCCCATTGCCCTACTTTGGCAAGCCTGCTAGTGTCATTCACCTTGAAATACACCTTTGGGGAAGGAGTAGTCCTATAAGCTCTGTGGCATGTGGTATAACTGTGTAATGCACTAGTGTGATGTACTAGTTGGGTAGGAGTTCTAATCCCAGATATGGAAACTGTGAGACTGTGTGTTTGTGTAGGAAGCAATGCTTTTGTGGTCATTCACAGTCACTGCACTTTCAATTGCACTACTTTGACAAGCCTTCTGATGTCATTCACCTTGAAATACACCTTTGGTGATTGAATAGCCCTATACGCTCAGTGGCACATGCTATAACTGTGTAATTCTGTACTGTGATGTACTAGTTAGATAGGAGCTCTAATCCCAGACATAGCAATTGTGAAACTCTGTGTGTGTTTGTTTGTCTGTGTAAGGATCAGTGCTTTTGAGGGCATTCACAGTCACATCACTTTCCATTTCCCTACTTTGGCAAGCCTGCTGATGTCATTCACTGTGAAAAACACCTTTGGGGAAGGAGTAGCCCTATAAGCTCCATGGTGCATGCTATAACTGTGTAATGCTGTTGTATGATGTACTAGTTAGGTAGGACTTCTAACCCCAAACATGACAACTGTGAAACTCTGTGTGTTTGTGTAGAATTGTTTGTCTGGGTAGGGATCAATGATTTTATGGCCATTCACAGTCACTATACTTTCCATTGCACTACTTTGGCAAGCCTGGTGATGTCATTCACTGTGAGATACACCTTTGGGGAAGGGATTGCCCTGTCAGTTCCATGGCTCATGCTATAACTGTGTAATGCTGTAGTATGATGTTCTAGTTAGGTAGGAGTTCTAATTCCAGACATGGCAACTGTGAAACCTTGTGTGTGTGTGTGTGTGTGTGTGTGTGTGTGTGTGTGTGTGTGTGTGTGTGTGTGTGTGTGTGTGTGAGAGAGAGAGATTGTTTGTCTGTTTAGGGAACAATGCTTTTGTGGCCATTCACAGTCACTACACTTTCCATTGCACTACTTTGGCAAGCCTGCTGATGTCATTCACCTTGAAATACAACTTTGTTGAAAGAGTAGCCCTATAAACTCTGTGGCACATGCTATAACTGTGTAATGCTATAGTGTGATGTACTAGTTAGGTAGGAGTTCTAATCCCAGACATGGCAACTGTGTGTGTGTGTGTGTGTGTGTGTGTGTGTGTGTGTGTGTGTGTGTGTGTGTGTGTGTGTGTATGTGTGTGTAGGGATCAATGCTTTTGTGGCCATTCACAGTCACTAGGCACTCCTTAAAATGGAGAACATCAATATCTGTGTAGCAACAAAGACCTAGTTTAAGGCTCCAGAGAGCACCCCTGCAATACCAGGCTACAACTATTACCACACTTTTCAGCCACCTAACTAGGACCAAAACATTAAAGGTGGAGGAGTGTCCATACTCCCCAAGGATATTCACACCTCCAGGCTAGTTGCCCAACATAATGCGTCTGAAATTCTCCAGGGACAATTAACACTAGGTAAGACTGCAATCCAAATTTTAGCTTGCTACAGATCTCCCACCATCCCCCAAGATTCTCACTACACCTTTCTAAACATACTGGAAAATATTAAGATGCAACCAAACACCCTAATACTGGGTGATTTCAACTAACCTGCCATTAACTGGGAAAATTACTCGTGTACCTACACCTTTGCCCATCGGTTCTTGGAATTCATAAATTCCAATGCCCTGGATCAACTAATCCATAGTCCCACAAAGGGCTCCAATATCCTAGACCTGGTCATTACCAACATGAGAAATCGATGCTCCACACCCATGGTCACCACCTCATTGGCCAGGTCTGATAATAAGCTAATCACCCTTGACATCCACATCCCTCCCCCACCCCCAGTAAGGAAACCTCCATAAAATCTTCTCCAAAGCCAACTTCATGCTACTCAAGTCAGAAGTGACAAACTTCATGACACTCATGCAGATGGGAACTGAAAGTTCGACTGCTGAATCCTACACTAAGGCACTGTACGAGCACATCCACTCGTGCATGAATCGTGCCATCCCAAATAGAACCAAGATGCCCTCCTCCAAAAAAGGAAGCCAATCTGGTGGTCCCCTGCCATAAACAAACTTTACAACAAAAGGAAGAAATTGTTGCAAAAAAGAGGAAAATCCCAGGATGCAAAAAAACTCCCTTACCAGCCTCAGTAAGAAGCTGAGATCCCTCATAAAATCCTCCAAAGATAGTTACAAAAATAATATAGCCAAAGATTCGAAAGACAACCACAAGCCATTCTATAGCTATGTCAGGAATCTAAATGGCAATGCTCAGATCTGCTCTGAGTTACAACAGAATGGCATTAAATATACTGATGCCAAGGATATTGCCAATATCCTGGCAGATCAATACAGGGCCAACTTCACCCGCCCCTCACCTCCTAAAGGACCCATCTCAATACCGAAAGATTGCCAAATTCTGGTAATAACAGCCACACAGGTAAAAAACACACTCTGCAAAGCTAAGAATACATTATCCATGGGACCAGACAACATCCCAGGCTGTGTACTACATGAACTACAGAATGAATTGGCACCTTACCTAAGTGCCATGTTTAATCATAGCCTTACCTCAGGCTTTGTGCCCACTGAGTGTCATACAGCTACAGTTATCCCACTCCACAAGGGGGGATCCACCTTGGATCCTGGGAACTACTGCCCTATCAGTCTGACAAGCCTGATCTGCAAGGACATGGAACGTATTATCATGGAACTTATAAACAAAGACATTGGCAACCTTCAAACACTGGACCCCCACCCAGTTTTGGTTAGTGAAGGGCCGATCTTGTCTCCTGAACCTGATTGACATCTTTGAATCAGTCTCCAGATCTGTGGATGAGGATAAGGTGGTCCACACAGCCTATCTGGACCTTGCCAAGGCCTTTGACACCATCTCCCAGTCTGGAATCATAGATAAACATACTAAGCTGGCCATTAATCCCTACATCACTCGATGGGTTGCCAACTGGCTTACTGACAGAACCAACACTGTAAAAGTAGCTGACTCCAACTCCAGCTCCAGACAAGTGACAGATGGTGTACCTCAGGGTTCAGTCCTGGGACCGCTCCTCTATTGCATCTACTTCTCTGAAGTGCAGGCCAACACTAAGGGACTCTGGCTAACAAAGTATGCAGAAGACTGCAAACTGGGAACCATTACTGAATCCCCAAATGATGTGGATATTTTACAAAAGGGCCTTACAGAAACAGATGATTGGTGCCAGAGCCATGGGCTCAAGCTCAATGCCAAGAAATGTATAGTTATCTCCTTTAGGGAGAAACATATACCCATGAATCACCACATAGGTGGCAGTACACTAAACAGTGAAAGTGTGATAAGAGACTTCGGGAAGCAGGTGGGCAGTGGTCTCACCTTTGATAACCACATCACCATAACAGTCAGGAAATCCTTCTATGTGGCACACCTCATTACTAAGGGCTTTTCATCCAGAAAAAAGGAGGTCATTGTCCCACTGTACTCATCGCTCAGTAGACCCATTATAGAATATAATGCCCCATTTGGTATGTACCTCTTAAGACATCTGCAACAACTAGAAAGGCCACATGAATACCTCACTAAAAGAATCACAGGCTTAAAACAGATGCCTTATGCTGACCATCTAAAAATAATCTAGCTATACTCTGTCGCAAATCGTCTACTCAGAGGCAATCTCTGCTTAACATACAAGGCTATGTCAAACTTAGAGCTATTGGACATGCTACACTTAAAGAAATCCCAATACCTCAGAGCCACATGCTCAAGGGATCTAAACCTTGTCATCACAATGAACAAAACATGCTGTAGGGATGGTGTCCTGACCCAGAGCCTCCCCAGACTCTGGAATAAACTGCCCATACATGTCAAGCAGACCGCCTCTTTAGCCCTCTTCAGAAGGAACCTTGACGATTGGATGGGAAATTGGAAATTCACCCCATGGATCATGTCAGTCTCCCTGCTAGACAGGGGTCCAGGGAAGTAAATATTGTAGGAAGAAATAGACAGAGAATTATTATGGCTAGGCTTGTATAGGCCCTAGGGCCGATAGCCTAGTACCAACCCATGAACCTATGAACTACATTTTCCATTGCCCTACTTTGGCAAGCCCGCTGATGTCATTCACCTTGAAATACACCTTTAGGGAAGGAGTTTCCCTATAAGCTCCATGGCAAGTGCTATAACTGTGTAATGCTATAGTGTAATGTGCTAGTTAGATAGGAGTTCTAATCCCAGACAGGGCAACTGTGAAACTCTGTGTCTGCGTGTGATTGTTTGACTGGGAAGGAATCAATGCTTTTGTGGCCATTCACAGTCACTACACTTTCTATTACACTACATTGGCAAGCCTGCTGATGTCATTTACCTTGAAGTACACATTTAGTGAAGGAGTAGCCTTATATGCACCGTGGTGTGGGCTATAACTGCGTAATGCTGTAGTGATGCTTTTGAGGCCATTTACAGTCAAATCACTTTCCATTCCCCTACTTTGGCAAGCCTGCTGATGCCATTCACTTTGAAATACATCTTTGGGGAAAGAATAGCCCTGTAAGCTCTGTGGTATGTGCTATAACTGTGCGATGTACTAGTTAGGTCGAAGTACTAATCCCAGACATGGGAACTATGAAACTCTGTGTGTGAGTGTGATTGTTTGTCTGGATAGGAATCAATGCTTTTATGGCCATTCACAGTCACTATACTTTCCCATTGCACTACTTTGGCAAGCCTGCCAATGTCATTCACCTTGAAATACACCTTTGGTGAAGAAGTAGTGGTATAAACTCCATGACACGTGCTATAACTGCATAATAGCTCTGTGGCACATGAAATAACTGCATAGAAATGTAATAGCAATGCATAGTCAGGCAGGTGTTTGAAACCCTGTACTGGTAAGTGTGTAACACAATCATGCTTAGCTTTTACTCTCCTACCCCTTTCGTTTCTTACTTTGTCTCAGTCTGTCTTTCTCACTCCCTCTCTGGGTGATGTGGAAAGTACACCTGCTTTGCTTAGACAGCAGCTTGTGTTTTGTAAGTGATGTTCATGATCAGCTGATGGCCTGTGCATGAATTGCTATTGCCCATTGATCACATGTGGAACAGCTGTGGTAATATCCCCATAGCCAATTGCATGGAAACACACTCCTATAACTAGGAACATCATGTGGGGGTTAGCTCTTTTCATTCACTGTGAGCAGGACGTCATGTCAGTGTTTGGCAAACAGCATCACAGAGGGTAGTGGGATACACTGTGGAGACATGCCAACAAACAGGAAAGGGATGTTCCAGACATGACTACAGAATGTAAGTCTTGCTCTTCTGCATTTGAAGTAATGTTGGTTTAATAGCATTTGTGTGGATATGGCTGGTCTACATGATTTAATGCCTGCCATGACAGTGTTATGTGGTTGAGGAAACTCCCACCTTTAGGGCTATCTGCAGACTGGCCAGTGTTTGGAGTCTTACATGTGTTGTGTTACTCACAGATGACCTATCTTTAGAAATGCAGTAGCATAGTCTGAGGATTGCAGTCAGTACATGGTGACAGCCATGAGAGTTACTGACTTCATATCCCTCAGAAGACATATGTCACAACAAACCTTGTTACACCAGTAAATGTATGAGGTTATTACAGCAACATGTCAGTATTGGCCCTGTGTTTGTTCCTCCAGCCACAACTCCGTCAACCTTTGTACATATGTCATGCAGTAAGAGGTGCATATATTCAGTACACCATTATTTATTGGCATCATGCCTGATAACAAGCCAGTGAGATATCAGACTGCTAGACATGTTATGTATAGTAGGGGTTATATTTGAGGACAAAACCTGGACATTCTTTTGTAGTGTGTACAGTAGTGAGGTCTGTGTACTTATGGTGATTGTCGACAGAGTGTGTATTGCGAATATGTACCTTGGCCTGTGTACAGACTGTGGTAGATGTCATTGTTCTTGGTCCTGTTCTATCTGATGTTGCATGCTGCTCCAGTGTATGGTACCCTATCGGCTTACATGTTTGTAGGGCTAAGCTCACACATGTCCCATACCACAGTCAGGCATTGGAATACACTGTGTATTGGCCTAGTATATGTAGGGTTATTGTGTGAGTGGCACATACGAGGATGGTGTTGATCAGACAGTCCATATACTGTAATATTAAGCATGCTTACCATATGTGGCTGTGGCTGTGTTCACATTGGTTGTGGGTATGCGCTTTCACACAGGTGTCTGTTACTCCATGCTGTTACATGCCTGTAGACCCTGCTATATTTGCAGGTACATGTGTATCTCCCCATAAGAAATGTAGACCAGTGCTGTGGCAGTCTGCCTGTAGTTTGCACAGTGCTTTGTGACATGCCTAGCAGCTCAGTGTGCTTGCCCAGTGTGATGTTATGTCCAGATATTTGTCAGATGTACTGCTGCCGGGCCACCATAACTGTTGTGTATTTCTGACAAAGCAGTGGGATACTGTACAGATGTATGTCACTAACTAGTGGGTACTATGTGGGGTTGTGACCTCTTTTCCTCCAGTTATTATGTGTCAGGACAGACAGGAGTGTGTGAATGCATAAACTGTGTGAGTATATGTATACCAGTATGTACGTGATATATCCATTTACATGGCTGTTTACATCCACATTGTCAGGCTTGGTCCACACGTTGTGCACTAAGGGGTTCTGTGTATTCCTCTGGACTGACCAGAGTGTGTCAGACTGTCGCCATTTATTGGTCATATATCTGCTGTATTCCACAGGACCATTACTGTGATATCTGTGGTACTGTACTATGATGATCTTATGATGTCTGTCAGTAACTGATGGCATACATCTCAATATCAGATGTGACCTTCCACACACAACATTTCTGTTAAGACAATCCATGTTACAGTAGTCACAGTCTACATTTATACCTGCAGTACTTACATGACATCCCCTTGCACTAAGAGGTTGTGACTATTGGTGCTGAGGTATGACTTCACTCCGTGTTCTGGACATATGTTAAACATATATGTATGTGTGTGTGTGTGTGTGTGTGTGTGTGTGTGTGTGTGTGTGTGTGTATATATATATATATATATATATATATATATATATATATATATATATATATATATATATATATATACTTATGTGTAAACATTACTGTTGTTTATACCTTCCCAGATGTATCACACTGTATTTATCTGATATGTGTATATTTAGATATAACAACACATGTAATTTAACAGTAATATCGCTAACAAATACTACACAATTGCAGAAGTAATAGTTGTTCAGTACTATTCACTATGCCTACTGACAGATATATTAGAAAAACAACAACTGTCTTCACAGCTGTGATGGCTTAGTGGTTAACTGCTGTGACTATAGTCTACAGGGTCCTGATTTCAAGACCTGCAAGGGCTGTTTATTTTGTTGCTTGGCAGAACAAGGGCTGTTGGATATAGAGTGGTTAAGGCAGTTTTGAGCAGCTTTAAGTGGGTTTGCATGGGTTTGTGTGATGGTAAGCACTGCTAATGTATGAGTAAACATACAGGCGCTTACACCATATAGGCTTAGCTTACTAGTGCGCACATCTGCTTAGCATTTATATTGCAGCAATGCTGAAACCTGCTAAGCATGGTTCAGGCATGGTAACCAGTGCTCACATTCTGGTCTGATAAAACAGCAGGGTAATGACATCTTTAATAAGTGTATTTAATGCCATGTACATAAAATGCATCTATGTACTGTGATTTCAGTAGTAAGGGGTGTGAGTCTACTGTCTGGGACACCTGAGTATATATGGCTTGTACAACACTCTTTTCTGTTTGAATGTGTTACATACATGGGTAGTATCCCAGGTTATATGCAGTCACACTGGCATGTAGTGTATCATTACATTACTACTGCTGACAGTTCTTTCCCATGTAAGAGTAGATTGCAGAATGTAGTACTAGAACCAGACACCCCTGCATGCAAAGATGGACTCTGAGTCCTCACTGTCATATTCCTGGTGTGTGAGCTGTGTCTCATTAAATATTTCCTACTGGATAATGATCTGACATGTGGAAAATAACTGTAGACTACTGTGTGTATAGCACATGTCAGTGAGGGCTACCGTCATGTAGTAATGGCATACCTATCAGTGTCAGACATCTATCTGTCAACACATTCATCCTAATGCATAGCTAGTTGGCTAGCTGATGTCTGTCTGTCCTCTGTACAGATGTGCAGATGTCAGGTATCCATCTTGGCTACTTATAGGCAATCTATGCTTGACTGACACTGACATGTCTGCCCAGCTGTGTTATGAATGCCACAGCTAGGAATCCACACCCTGTATGCACCACATGCCATTGATACCTCAACTACACTACCACAGTCAACAGAACATGTCTGCGTACAGGTGTCCAAGACAGACACTGACCATGTTATGTAATACGTGTTGCATGCATGTCAACTGGAGCACCTTACTGGTCCTCTGCAAGAGGCAACCAGATGATTGGCTGATGCATGTAACTCTCATGCTGAGGATCACCCCTGTGGTGATAGATGGCCTGCTGGCACATGGCACATGACATGATATCACTGTACACACATCCCCTACACTTCCCATCTCTCCATGGACAATAGCCTGATACACATCTATGAACACATGCACAGATGGACCACAGTACTGACAAATGTGTATGTCTGCATTACTGAGAATATCAGTGTCTGTGTGTTTGTAGACCTGTAGTTGAGAATACCCTGAGGCCCTTCACACCCACCGCACCCCCCATTGCCATAGTTAGATGTGGCTGCTGCTTTACCGGTCATTACATGTACCTTTTTACACTCTTTTCCCTAAGAGCTATCTGGGGCTTGCAGTACCAGAACAACACTGTTGTACAAATGGATTGATAGGCATGGGATACCTACTGAGTTCTGGCAAGTGTGTGTATGTGTGTATATTTGTATATTTGTAGGGTACAGCATTCTAAGGCCACATTCTCCTAATACAATATGCCTTGCCAAACGGAATTAGGGATAGTGATGTTGCTGACCGTAGGAGAACCATGACAATGCATCACCCTACTATGCCTGTGGCATGTGCATTAGATGCATATCCCTGTAGTAGCACTCTTGGGATAGACAAGGGGTTGTATTGCAGTCTTGGTCAATGTGTGATGGTACGTAGGTCAGAGTGTTATCATCTGTTTCAGTGCATACAAAATCCACTGTGAGGTGTGGGTGCAGGGTATACTGTCTTTACACCATGGTACCCCCGGTATATGTCCCATGTTCCACTGTATGGGGACCACTGTCACCATCAACCATGCAGGTAATATGATATGTGTGATAACACTATCCAGCACAGTTATGCATGTGCTGTGTGCAACTTATCTGCAACACAATGGACACACTGACAAAGTAGTTAGTACTGATATGCCCAGGTCTCTCAAATGTGTTCTGACTGTTATGTGTTTGTCAATGTGCATATGACAGTATGTCACACTATGTATTGTCCATAAACAACCAGTACATCCCCCATTACCATACTGTACAGGCCTGGGGATGTTCCTCACGTAACATGTAACCTGGAACACACTTCATCCTAAAAGCTGTGTGGTGTGTGCTATTAAGGCCACACACATCAGTAGCACTACATGCCTAGGTAGGGGATCTAGTCCCAGTGTTGCCAAGTAAGAGTATGTGTGTATGTGGAGAATCTACTTCCGTTTGCGGAATAACATGTCCCAGGAGGTCATCTGTCCGAGAACTGCCTGGCATATGCTAACATTTCACAGGTATCATCCTGTGGAAATACATTCCATCACAACTAGTGGTAGATGTGTAAATGCCCTCTTCCCCACTGTATAGGTGTGCAGTGATGCTGAGGTTGGTATATATAGCTGGGTGTGTCTCTTATGGACACAGCCACCATCATTGCAGTTACTGTTGAGTGTATCCCCCCGCTTAGCTGGCTGTAATACTGTACAGTTCATGTTAACAGGTTAAGTAGTTGTCTATCGCACTATCTGCAGTTCTACAGCACCTCTCACCCTCCAAAGGGTAGGGTTGTGCAACCCACACCAGCACACCTATGTTTACTGAGTTGAGGATTGCACTACATTGGGGACGGGGACATATACCCTTCCAGTAGCATCGCCAATGACATTAAACTAGCGGACTGCTTATTTCACAATGTGTTGTTGTGCCTATTCTGTCTTGGTGGAATTACACAGGCTACAATGTGTTTCTTGCACAGGTACATACATCCATGTGTACAGTATACTCTTTGTATTGCATCAACACCAAAGCCTCTGTTTGTGTTATACACAAACATGTGGTGTGTACCACCCAGTACATTTACCATTGTCCACTGTAGAAGGGATGCTGACAGTAGCCACCATGCACTCACCTGTATACACCACCCCCAGACCTATCAGCCATGTGGCACATGCAGTAACTGTTATACAGACCTGTGACATGTGTTCACCTGTACCCAGGATATGGCACAGACAAGGTGTCACCACAGTGCCATACCCCTTGTAGGATACCACAGCAGACCATCCTCCTGCTGACACATGGACACCTACAACACAAACGGAATACATTAAGGAGACCACAGTCACTCAGTGTTAATAACAGCTATAATGCCTCATGGCTGGACAGCTACACTTCCTGACATGTAAGCATTAAACTTTACTGCTGACAACATGTTACACAGCATTACATTGCTTCACCATAGTACAGTCACCGTGTGCATCAGAACCATATTAGCCTGTCCCTGCATCGATGTTATGGATGACAGAGTTGTGGCACAGGTATCATCATATGCACAGGGTGTGTTGTTGGTTTGCCAGAGACCTAGGCTGAGCCATACATTTGAAACCATGTGTGTGAGTGAGGGAGTTTAATTATTAAAATGGCCATGGTGATGTGGTGTGTGTAGGTATGGGGTTGCCCTAGCTTTGTTTGCATTGTGTGTGAGAATGCATGCACACAATTCTGCCATGTGGCTGCCCTATACAGGTATTTGTTGGACAGCTGCAGGCCATACCTTGCAGGGTGTGCAGTTCAACGTCTCCGGCCATAGACATGAGAACTGTGCCTGCCAGGGGTTTCACGGGCACCACCAAGTACAAGCCATGATATGGTGCTCTCCCCTGATGATGACATATATCTGCTGGATCCAGGTCTCCCCTGTGACTGGCCAGGGCCACGTGCATGTGGCCTGCTCTGGTGTGGTGTGGACAGCCCCCTGCAGTGCTGGGGCTGGTATTGCCACTATGAGAGTGGCTTGGTGTTCTTGCACATCCACGTTGACCTCCAGCTGATGGTGTTTCTGGCCTACATCCACATGGCTGTCCCACCACTCCCACCATATGTTTGAGCACAGACATTCCACGGTTGAGGATTCCCACCATCTCACCCAACCATCTATCCATGACCTCTGAAAAATAATGGAGGGCACCTGCAAGATCACGGATGTTGTCAGTAACAGCTGAATGAGTAGCCCTCTGCAGCCTCAGAGCCTGTCTGGTGTACCATTCCATATATGCCTGCACCTCCATGACGGCCTAAAACATGCATCTGGTGGTACTAGATGTGGAACTTCTGCCAGGGGCATGATGACTAGCAGCCCTCCAATGAGCACCCCTGTAGATCTGCCTATGTGGTACCCCACCAGACATCCGGCTATGGCTGCTGTGTCCAGACACACATACCATAGATACCACACTGTCCTTTCCCATGCCACCAACCGCCAACTGTCCCTCAGCTATGACCACTGGTGATGGGCTATGTATAGGCATTGTGACTGTGCATGCAGATGGGGTGGATAACAGTGAGATGTCAAACGATGGCACAGCTTCAAACCCTGACAACACCGCCTGTGCCTCAACACACCTGTCATCATTTTCAGTGTTTGTATGGATACCAACATCAGATTTCCTCCAGGATGGACCCTGACCCACCTCGACACCTGTGAGAGGAAAACAAGAAATGCACTTTAAGACCTGTATGTCATTGCACACACACACATACACACACACACACACACACACACACACACACACACACACACACACACACACACACACACACACACACACACACACGTACCCTGACATTCCACCATACTTCTTACCTGTCCCTGAGTTTACAGAATGTCCCTAGTTATTTCTCTTAAGTCTCCCATCCTGCATCAGTCTTGGATAATTACAGCCAATAATACCAATCATTAACATATCATTCTTCTAATTGCTTAGAAAAGTGATCACAAAACATGACTTGTTACTCCATTACCTCTTTGACTTGATTAGAGTCGTTTATTCAAAGACTCCCTGATGCCATCCAGTGTTCACCCTGGTTTTATCCAGACATCTTGAGCATGGCCCTCATATGTTATGGGCTACTACAGTCACTCAATAATGTCACGCACTGGAGTATCAAACATAACTATTGTTCAGTAGATTCAAGATATGTTGCTCTATAAACTTTTTATGTGGACTACAGTAATATTTGGAAACACTCTCTGGTGTTGTCTAGTTATTCCCCCAATGCATCTGTAGTGCTGCATATGTGGGTATTCTTTCACCTTTTTGCTGATTGCAATTAAAACAGTATCCCTGGTGTCTAGTTTTCCCTCCCAATGCATGTTTCATGCTGCAGCCATTATTATACTATCCTGAGATTACATGTCAGAAAAGTATTCCTGGTGTCTCATGTGTCTGTCCATGTCCATGTACTGCATGATTCCAAAGGGAAGTTGAGAGGTATGAACAACCCCACACTCACACATGTGCATACATGGACAAACACACACACACGCACACACACACACACACACACACGCATGCACACGCACGCACACACACACACACACACACACACACACACACACACACACACACACACACACACACACACACTTACTTACAGGTGAGGTTGCACAAGGATATTACACACAGACCTCTCATTACACATCTGTCAACATGCCTGACATATGGCACTCAACAGCATGCAGTGCAGCTATAGTCAATCCCTGCTAGCATCATTATACATCTCTGTGATGGATGGGTTGTGTTAGTAGGTCATGCCCCTTCCCTTGGAACACACTGCATCCATGTACACAGTATTGCTGTGCACCTGTTCGGCACCCTGGCACGTACTGTGTACCATACCTCACAGGTCTACACATCATTGCTGAATGTGCATATGTGTGTCAGTTATGTTTGCTCTGCTCTTCACAGCCCCTATCTGTTTGTCCAACACATACCTGGGATGATATGCGTTCAGATATCATTTGTGAATGCCTGATGTCTGATTTACAGATCTCATCATTAGCGGTACATGTATGGCCAATAAAATACAATTACACTGACAATCTTCAAACCTTACCGTGGCTATGGGCAGTGTACACACCTTTATTGATATGGCGCCCTCTTCCTTGATATGCCATGGGGCCACATTACTGCATATGTTAACATTACATGAGCCTGATATGTGACATATGACCTGTGCAATCAAATGCAGTGTCAAACAAATGTGTTAGTTGTGCAGATGCTGACTGAGATGCATACAATTTGTGGGTGCATATTTGTGCACGCCCTTATCATGATGGTTTGTTGCACCTACTATTATGTGTACTAAAGCAGTCACTATTCCTGGCAGGTATATACTAACATGGGCCATCTGCATTTGCCAGTAATTGGTAACTCTGCCCTACAAATGTCCCCAACTCTGCATGATTGCAAGGTAAACTCATGTGCACATCCCTTGGAGGTCACACAGTGCCATCACTATTGCTGTGGAGTCAGTGTTATGTCTGCTACATTTCATGACCTTGACTGTGTGCAGATACAGCCATTCATAGTGTGCTTTGGATCTCTGCTTCAGTGCACTGTTGTGTTTCATAATGACACCCCCTCCCCACCCTCAGCCTTTTTGCAGATGCTTGACAACTATGGTCTACTCATGTGTGTCATTTTGCAGTGTCCCAAACACTGAACACCATGTGTACCGGCCTAGTCCATGCTAATGAATGGCAAACATACAGGTGTACACTAGCACTGGCAAGGTACAGATGGGGATGGTGGGCCTGAGGTGGGGAGAGGTGCTGGTTGTGCAGCACATGTATCTTAATTGATACTGTCTGTAGGTTTCCAACATGGTCTTGGCACACCAGTACACATTGCAATGCATGCCATTTGGGGACCTTTGCTATTATGCATATGCTACCTGTAGAGAAGCCTGGATGATGTTTCCTGTTGTACAACTGTCCCATCTGATTACCCTAACCCATGGGCCACACTTATGCAGAATCCAGCAATTGCCAACATGGGTACTGCATAGCCTGTACTTGCTGCACATTCCTGCAACTCCCTCAGTGTTGTGGCATGTTACTAGGCAACCTGCGTGATCTGTTTGCAACATGTGTCGTCATCTGTCTTAGATGGCCATTTGTTTATTTTCTACATTAATCCTGTCCCATACATCCTTGCCACATACATGACTGTCTTCACTGTTAGCCATTGTATATGCAATGGTGAAGTAAGGCTACATGCCCAACTCCTGGGTGTTACCTGTTGGGTATGGGATCCATTCCATGGCTTGTAAGATGTGTGCAAGCCACAGCTGCCTCTGTTGCAGGTAAGTCGGCACATGTGATGGCCAAACGTCTTGGACAGCAGACCATTTATTGGTGTGACATTGAGGACCTGTACTTGCTGGAAGGTACATACTCATGAAGAGTGCATGCTGTCAGTACCTCAAAATCTACTTCCACAATATGTTATCTGGAGTGTATGCACACATATGCTTCCAGTGTTTGTGAAGGTATGTATTCCCCATATGTGTTGTCCTAACATAGGATTCCATATTACACATTCATTGCTGATGTTAGGACCACATTGCAGGTTGTAAGGGGTGTGGAATGCAGTATTGTGATATGCTGTAGTGTAGATCTGTAACAGTTGCCATTGTAATAGTGGTATATACATTGTTGTTGCACCGTATAAGGGTGATGTTTCAGACATGTCCCTACTGTAGGCCATTTGTCCCACTAGTATGTTCATCTCTGTGCACACATCTTGCAATGACAGGTTGTTTGTTATATTGCAGGAGTATTACATACCCTTCAGATACACCATCATGGTGAGCACTGTGATGCAGTGCAGTTAACAGCAACACTACGTGAACATGTACAGCATGCATTATGGGTAGGTGTGTTAAATGTGTGCATGGAATATACCATGGCCATATATTGGCAAACCTGAAAAAACACCATACTCACCAGCTACAGGCTGCTGACCCTGAGGTATACTAGAAGGACTTAAATAATTGTATGAGAGATGTGATGTCAGTAGCCACACCTGTGGCATCGGTACAGGGTGGGTGCAGCGTTAGAGTACATCAACAGTACAAACCCGCAATACTACAGATTATGCACATCTGTTTATTACTACAACCCAGCAACAGACTATATATATTTCATCTCACATATGCATGATCTAACTCTACAGATGCAGATGGATACGCAACAGTGGTCTACTGATGTGCCCTGTGGCCTACCTGTGGGATCCCTGTGGGATTGCACTACAGTGGGGAAAAGGGCATATACCTTTTACTTTAATGTGTCAGTGTTATGAGTTTCAGTCAAATGCATTTTCATTCTTTTGAACTTTCAGTGTTTTGGTCTCAGTCAAATGAATTTCAGTCAAATGAAATTTAGGTCATATGAAGCAGACCCGGGATGGATTACTGCTAACTTCTTGTGGCTATGTTGTGTAGGGTCCTGGGTATGGGGCTTGCAAATGTTGGTATTGTGTTGCAAGGCAGATCTGTTTGGCTGTGGGGGAGGGGATGATATCAATAATTATAAGAGATACTTAGACTGGGCCCCATCACCCCCATTAACGGTGCCTTTGGTCATATATGTATTTGTTGTGTTCTCTACAATAGTATATATATATATATATATATATATATATATATATATATATATATATATATATATATCCATTTACATATATATATATACACACACACACACATACACACATACACACACACATATATATATATATATATATATATATATATATATATATATATATATATATATATATATATATATATATATATATATATATATATATATATATATCTGGTAAAAAAACTGCACTAAAAATGAAGATAAATTTCTCTAACTAAGAACGAACTTCATGACATAAAAACATTCAAAAAGAATTAAAAGGAAAACACCAGCAACTCTTGTATTATTTAGCACTTTTGTCGTCTTTAATATCAAGACTTCTTCAGAATTATATGTTTCATTAATACAAGCGACCATTTTAACATTGTTAAAATACATTACTTCAAATAGTTTATTTAAATTAACACAACAGTTCCTATCCAATAATAATGTAACAACAGTAGTCTTGGAAGGTGCTGTGTGCATCTTCATTATCATTAAAAAGGTAGATCAATTAACCAGGAGGGGTGCCATGTGAATCCTGTAATGTCGTGTGCATACCAGGGTCATGTGCAACATGTATACCTGGAACAGAAACTTGGAAAGAAGCCTGAGGTATCATGTGCAAAGTGGGGCCCTGTGCAAAAAAAAAACAAAACAAAAAAAAACAAACCTTTATTATCTTTATAAGACCCAATCAGATCGCATTTCTATACTTTCAGATACTATATGACATACTTCTGATGAAAACAAGTTAACTCACATTTCAATACTTTCAATCTCTATACCATTTTAAGGCACATTTGATGTTTAGGCTTTCATTAATACCTGGGCTGACATCTACTCTAAGTTCGATCTGCTGTTTTAGCTCCCATACTTACAAGAGCGGGTCCACATCTGCTATGAACTCAGCTATTTTTTCTAATGCCATAAACATAAAGCCTGTGAAGTTCAGGCAGAGTGTACTATGTTTAGCTAAGGCATTCAAAGTGTCCTGTTTGTGGATTGCTGCGGTGTGTTCCTTTATGCGGTCACTTAGCTTTCTGTTGGTTTTGCCTATATAAAAACTTTCACAGTGTACACAAATAGCACAGTAAACCACATTTTTAGAGTTGCAGTCAAAGTGGTCATGAAATCGGGCAGATCTATTGCAGTGCGGGAAAGAGATGTTGTTGCCCTTTTGTACAAAAACACAGGCCACATATTTGCCACGCATTTGTATCTGACAGACCTGTGGAGGGAATGTTTGTTAACACTACCTGAATGTTGCCACACATATTACCAGATTCCATGTTATTATTATGCACATATGGCTCACTCTGTTACTGCGCACACTCTGGTCATAGCTTCACAACATGCTGGTGGAGATGGGACATACTTTGCATATTACTCTCATAACATTTTGGTGAATTGCTAGAGTGACAGGTTTGTTCTTATAGATATATTTCTGACAGTTATGATGTCTGACAATCAGTTGAATGTCATTATTTGCTGCCTAAACTTATGGGATCATCCCATAGGGGGGCAGCGTCACATCCAGGAAAATTAAGCCAATTATCTGAACTTTCTGACAATATCTGTACAGTTGAGGGGTATGATTCTGCATGCAACTTATTATCATTCCCAGGATTCGAACCATGGCTGTGTGTGCTAAAATAAACAGTTTATGTCTCAGTTGACTGTGCTATTTGGGTTATGTTGTCTGTCTTTTCACTGTTTTCTGTCTACGTCTCTCTCGGTTTTACAATATGACTTTGTGATTACAACAGTCATATACAGACATTCCTACACATTTTATTTATGTAGAACAGTGTGGGTAACAGTGTTTAATACAACAGTGCTATTAAGAGACTGCAACACTACATTATCATATGATTCCAGAGTAAACACAAGCAGTCCAGGAGTTAGACCTTTATTGCCAGGCTGTTACCCTTTTATTTACATACAACCTATATGAGACTCTTCCTGCCATATTGTCTGGTTTATTCAGTACATGCCATACACAATACAGGTTTCATACTGGCAATTGACGTTCTACTACTTTTAGATTTATTTCTTATGACAGTACATGCACAATTATTACTATCCTGCCTTGCAACACAGCCTCTTCAGCCTTCAGGCATGGGCTTCCTGATTCACAGCCTGCTCTGCTGCCACTGTCAAAGACATAAGAGGAATATTTAGCCATACCTATCCATAAATATACATGAGCTGGCAATTATTAAACAGGTAGTAGAATGATACTTACACACGGCTGGGACATCACCCCTCTGCCTAGCTTCTTGGATCTTCTGATCCAAGAACTCTGTCTTCCTCTGTTTCAGGTCAGCATAGTGATGCCTGACCTGCTCACCAGTTTGAGGGATGCCAGTGGCACTGGTGAGGTCACGGCCGAGATGGTCCCAGGCATCCACTTTATATTGGGAACCCTGGTACTCGCCCTGCAGCAGTCTCTCTTCATGGCTTTTTACAAGGAGTCCTACTATGACTTTGGACTCCTGGATGCCCCAGCGCTGTGCTCCAAACTGCAATCCTTCTTCAATGTCAGCCATAGTGCCTACAGGAGGAAGCTGCAACCAGTTATTAGATGTATTCCTGCATATGGGGTTTAAATAGGGCCAATTTCCCACAGTTTGCTGTGATTGGACGGTTTTGAAAATGCTAAGCTATGTTAGCTTAGCTTATCTAAGGTAGGCATTGCTTAATGTGGTATACCAATGGGCAAATTGATTTAGCTGGGCTACGCATTGCTTGCACCTAGTAAGCAGAGGTGTGCAATGCTTAGCATTGCTTGTTTTTAAATTTGCACACTATTTGCTATTTGGCATTGATTTATCATTCATTACATGTTATATATTTGTTTGGTATCCGTAATTCATGTGTACATACACTGTATGGGATACTTGTGTTTATTGGAGGATTTCACCACTTTTTTACAATGACATCTCATATTTGGACTTAATGCAGTACTCCATTTCACATATATATGTTATGTACTAGGTTATACAACATAAAACTGTTTATATATTTCTTTCACATGTAAATTGTGATTTTGCTATAGTGAAAATCTGGGTATACCTCAGTTTTAAGTACAGCTGTGATGGCTTACTGATTAACTGCTGTGACTATAGGGTACAGTGTCCTGGGTTCAAGACCTGCAAGGCCTGTTTATTTTGTTGTTGAGCAGAACACGGGCTGTTGGATAGAGAGTGATTAAGGCACTTTAAAGCAGTTGTACGGGGGGTTGCATGGGTCTGCATGATGGTAAGCAATGCTAACTTCTGGTTAAATATGCTTACAGAGAGTTAGCTTCAAAATTTCTTAACCTGTGTGTGCATTGCTTAGCCCCACGCAAACAGGCTTAAACCCACTTACTACTGCTTAAAAGTGCTTACTCCCGCTTACCCCCGCACTAATTTAGAAAGAAATGAAACATGGGTCTTGGGAAGGTGGTAGATTTGGACACTCTATGGATTTATCATTCATTACACATAACTTCATTTAGTATCCCTGATTCATGTGTATGGATACTGTACGGGGCACTTGTGTTTATCTGTGGATTTTACCACATTATTACAAAGACTTCTCACATCTGCACATAATGCAGTACTCCAGTTCACAAATATATGTTATTAAGTAGGTTATACAGCAAAAAAAAAAAAACTGTTCATAAATTGTTTTCACATGGAAAATGGAATTTACTACAGTGAGGATCTAACTGGGAATGACTGCTCACAAAGCGAACACTCTGACCACTACACTATGGCAGTACTGCTTCCACTGAATGTATCTTGATATTTATCTTCTTGTACTATTTAAGCTACAGTATGCATAGGTAAGCAATGGGCAAACCCCCGCACCTACGGTTAAATTTAAACTGTTTGATAAAAAAAAATCTCTACTGTTATTTTCTCCAGGAAGGGACAGATTACACTTATTACTGCGGATTCCTGTGTGCATCTGCACATTTGGTAAACATCCTAGCAACCCCCAATACCTCTCAACCTCTTCATGCAAAATATCTGTACAAAGCTTGACAAAATGAGGTAAAACTAGGGACATATTTTAAATATTGCTCTTATGAATTGGGTAAGTTGCTAGTGTAACAGGATTTGTTTTAAACTAACATTTCTGACAGATTTGGTGTCTGAAACTCAAATGTATGCCATTATTTAACTACTTCAATCCTGACATCATCCCAGTGATTTCTCAGATCAAATTGGGTACAGGCCAACTGTATGGGCAAAAAATCTGGACATTCTGCGAAGATTTGTACAGTTGGGAGGAATGCAACCCCCATGAGCGTTCTCACTCATTGTAATTACCAAACGGCATTTCTTGAATGCAGGGGTGTGTGTATTGTGGGAGGTCTGCTCTCAGACATACCCCCTGCACTTGTCCATGCTCCATGTCCATTTAGGAGAAGAGGGAGCATGCCTTCATTCTATGCATGGCGCGCTGCCGTACCGCTCTTAAACTGTCGTTTCCATGCAGGAATAAGCTATTCCTGCACGGAACCTTACTGAATCCTGGGTAATAAGTTTAAAGCAGGGACACTGGATATTTGATTGTTATGCCCCAGACCATGAGCTGCACCCAGTCACAGTTGTCAAATAAACTGCTTATGCTCTAATATTGTTTCCCAACAGCCACCTCTAGGATCATGAGGGACAATTTCTAATAAGCCAAATAACAATTTTGATGTTTTGCACCCTGACACGTGTTTACATAGTGCATTATTAGCATTATTTTTGATATGGCATACAAGTGCACATAAATTCTTTCTCTAAAGATGCTCTCAGTCTTTCCTACATAGAATTTTTAAACAAGTTTTACATATTGCTATATAACACCACCCAGTGTACAACAATT